>NC_048926.1:51807139-51816215 GCF_011077185.1 Oxyura jamaicensis | reverse complement strand
TTATTATTATTATTATTATTATTATTATTATTTTTAATGTAAATCTGGGGTAATAAGTTTCAACAAATCCATTTTGCTAAGAATGAGAAGTTGTGGTTGCTGAGAAGAATGGTACCACTGACAGAGCAAGATGAAGAGTCATGTATTATCAAATGAGAAGTTTGTCTACTATAGTTTTTCAGAGGGTTCTTCAAGGAATTATCATTTATAATCCTGCGGCATATGCTAACATTGAGGACTGAGGTTTCTGTGATTGTGTGCCTATGAGGACAAGGTCTTTGTGCATGTGTAGGAAATATGCATGTGAATGTAAGTGCACAATCCCCTGGTGCTCTGTGTATAATGGTCAACATCTGTCTGCTGAAATGTCACCAGCTGACTGCATTTTTACAAGTATATTACGGCAAATTGTACAGCGCCATTCTCTGTTAGAGTAGTTATTTGCACATCTTCAGCTTGGATATGAAATACAACCTGAAGTCACTGCAGAAAAAAAGTCTTTTCATTGAAAAGATCTGAGGGAGATCTCAAATGATGATTTCAAAAGCTATCAGTGAAAACACTGGGCTACTCTTCTCAGCTCTCATCTCAGTTTCTTCTGAGTTAGGAAACTAACTTCACAATGGTTTTCATATGGTACACACATGCAAGAAATTCCAGACCCTGCAGAGGCTTTGCTGTGATATTGGAGAAACAGTGGCAAATACAACAACAGCTTGAGTGAAATATCCAAACCATAGTTTTATATTAATCCATGACAATAGACTCATGATGTCATGTAAACTGGGCAAGGTTACAGGAGACTAGGCTAGAAAGCCAAGTGCTGTGCTGTGCTTTTAGGATGCAGATGTGCTTAATGCATCCTGCCTTGCAACACTCAGAAGCATGTGCAAGCCAAACTGTGCCTCACATATCCCCCAGCCAGAGCCTCAGTGCATAAGTCTCTTCTGGTTTGAGAATGATCTCGCATTTGTGCAATATGTAGCAATCAGCCAATTTATTTTGCCAGTCTTTTGGACAAATTCTGGTCTTAGTTCAGTTCTGGCAACCTGTGGCCTTTGTGTTGTTGCATGGGTGTAAGGGAGTGAAATATTTTTGTGTGTGTGTTGCAATTCCAATAATGAATTTGTTGAAATGCAGGGAAAAGTTGTAGCCAGCTGTAGTTAGGCAGTTTGTTTCACAAAACAGGTGTCAATCAAGTTATAAACTGATCATATTATTTTATTAGGCTTGCTGATACAAGAGTGAGAAAAGATGAAGACATAGTTCTACCAGGCAGAAAGCCTTCTCTAGAAAGCCTTCTCTATCCTTCCTTCCTTCCTTCCTTCCTTCCTGGTAGTTTCGGGTAGCTAGAATTGAACTCTGACAGGGATCATGATGGGAATGAGCATTATGCATGGTTGTTTTGAGATCAGCATTCAATTGTTTCAAATGTCTTGGAAAGTGATGCTATCAAAGTGAAGGGAATTTCACTGTGAGATGTACCTTATTTTGGAGATGTATCTTCTTATTTTCCCGGACCTCTGTTTCCTTTTGTTGCTTAATTAGGTCCAAATGCTCCTTATTTTTCACTCTTTCTGCTTCTCAGGCCTTGAAATATAATGCCATCAACTGGCAATGTGTATTCTCTGTGACCTTTGCACTTCCTGACTGCTGCTGGCTGCTGTTGACTATCTTTAAGTCACAAACAATTTCAACTGTCACATACATTTACATTTGACTTTGTCACTCCCTTCACATGTCTGGTGATCTGCTTGCCACATTTTCTGCAGGCCTAACCAGGTGGAAACTTGCTCACACCAAGGAGAGGAGAGCAGATGTTGGCCTTGAGGTGCAGCCAGCCTTCCTATTTTGATGCTGGTTGCTCCTTACTGTGTCTGCTGCTGGGCTGCTTACATGGAGGTGAGGAAATGTGTTGCACTTGCCTGTACAATTTACCATGGCATGGGGCAGAAACAAGAGGAACCTTTGCCTTTTTGTTGGAAAGAGTACCTTTGGCTCCCTCTTTATCTCTGATGCTGAGTGCTGGGCTGGACAGAGTGATGCAAAAAAAAAGAGGTCCTAGTGTGTTGGTTCTTAGTGTCTGGGACAAGACATTTTTAGTATTTTAAAACAAACGATGTTGGCATATGAACATGGCTGTTCCAAGAGAAAGAGGGAGATGCAGGATTAATGCAGGTTTTGTTTCCTTCACAAAAGTTTGGTTTGTTCCTGTGAACCTTGCTGATTCCTATACAAAGGAACGGGTTAGAAACCCGGTAAGAAGTGCTTTACAGAACATTAAACTGATAGAGTCCTGATTGCCATTCCAGAGTAACAAGACCTTGGGAGTAGGGTATGCAAAGGACAAACATACATACTCTGGTTCTCATTCATATAGGTGTTGACTACCAAATGTGCACATTTAAGCCAGAATAACAACCTACATTAGTTCTTTTAATGTAGCAAGTGAGCCCATAATTCTGCAGAACATGATAATTATAGCACAGATATTTTCTACTGGCAAACCACTTCACTGCAGAATTATACTTTATATGATATATTATATGATCATGCTAATATTCTTGCAAATGGTAAAAAATAAATGAAAGTTTTGTCTCTATAGTTACAGTTTTGATATATATCTTGTTATTTTATTAATTTATATCTGTGCTTGCTAATTCTGTCTAACTCTTTAAGATGATCTTGACACAAAAAAAAGATTTTAATTCTTCCATAGTGCAATTTGGGTTGCTTCCTAGGACCACTCAGAGGCTCGTGTTTGACAAATTGACTATTTGCACGTAGCAGCAATGCCCCTTTTCTCTCCTCATCTCTCCTTGTGCCTGCCTGGAAGTTCTGGGGGCTTTCCACATTTTGATTGCCACAGGTTTTCTGTGATTCACGGAGTGCTATGGAGCTGCTGGTCTTATAAGGTCCTATAGTTTAGCGGTAATGTCTGGGTTGAACTTCATGAGCTTCATGGTGCCTTCCCAGTTTCATGTTCTGCTGGTGTGAGGGAAAAATTAGAGATCAGCTGTGCTCTTGGATACAAACATGCATTTCTGTCTAGGTGCAGTAGCCTGTTGGTGTCATTTACTTGAGATGTGCTGCACTGGGCAGCTTCTCTTGATTTGCCAACATGTCAAAGATTTCCTATATAGAGGAGCCCTCAGTAGAAGGATGTCACTTTGTTGAAGCACAATTCCATTGTATTATCTGGGACTGATATGAATCTCTGAGGTCAGAGAGGAACCTGTTGTAACTCCAGCTAAATCTATTAAATTTTCCTAGTCAGGAACTTCCTGGCTGGTTAATGCCTAGCTGGTGTGTGAAGAGGTCTGGATATCTTTTGCAGATAACCCTTCCTTAGTTGGCATCTTATTGGAAATGAGGCTTCCATTCAAAACAGCTATTGTTGGCAGGCTCCGTTCAGTCAAACTAGCCTTTTTTTTTTTTTTTTTTTTTTGCTTTTGCTTTATAACCTGATGCTAGTCAACATCTGCAAATAACAAATGCATGCAAAAAATGTCTCAAATTCACTTAAATTGATCTGTTGCTTGGGTTGTCTGACACACAGTAAAAATAAATGTTGTCAGTTTAATTTTATGAACAGTTATCACCCCTGTAAGTAAATGCATACTTTGTTTTAAATGTCCACTGTAATGATGAAGCCCTCATTTTTTTATTTTATTTTTTATTTTTTTGTCATAAGCCCACATGTTCTGCTTCTCTGGTGAATTTCAACAATCTCATTCTATCCACAGTGTCTCAGTTAAAAGATAACCAGAATTTTATTTTATCTTGACAAGACATGTTTTCGGAAGTCTCACTTTTGGAAATGACTGAGCTGTTTTACATTCAATACAAACTAAAAATTAAATACATTAACTTGACACAGATAATTATCAGAGAAAATTATGGATAAATTTTGATTTGGCAAAGCTATAAGCAACAAGATTTAATAATATGAATTTAGTAGCCTTGGGTTTTACTAATATTCTCTATTGTCTGTCCACACACATGCTGCTGCAGGAATGTATAGAATGGTATATAATGGTATTATATAAAAATACACTACTTACACATATGTTAAAAGACATAATAATTTCAAGTATTTGCTTCATCAGCATTTTACAGTTATAAAGAGTCATTTGTAGTAGTCTAGTCTTCTCAGGGACCATCTTTCTGGAAATAATCTGGTAATCTGGTACAAATAACATTATGTTCTTATGCCAAAACATCCCCTGTGCACAAGGATATTTGCATTTTGTAAAGCAGTAATGGGGACTCAACTCTGATTTTCCTTCTTCAAAACTCTTATTGCTCTCTCCTGCTGCTGTGACTGCTTTGGACTGACTCCAAACCACTGACTCTTCTTTCAAATGTACTGTTAATATGCTATTATGTTAAACAGGCTGATAGAGTAAAATGGAAATGAACATGTGCAAAAGTCATTTAGGTCAAATAAAGTAACATGCTTTCAAAATATTAGCCAAAATTTTAGCATAAAACTTTGATGAGGCTGAGAAATACCCTATTGAACGGGAGCAAGGAATTAGCCCTTGTACGGACCATGTTTAGAACCTTATGATACTGTTTAATTCTATGGTTCCCCAAGGGCTACTTATAACTGAATTAAAGGGCGTCTTGTGCATGTTCTGGACACTGATTACAGGACCACAGACTGAAGCTGAAGACAGCTCTACAGCCACTAAGTATGCAAGTAGAGACACCCCTTAATTCAATTATATGTACCCCCTGGGACCTTGGTAATTATAATAAGAAGCCATTTTATAATTTATCCAAGACTGGAGTTAGGGCTGGGGCTTGTTTTTGTGTGTGACTGAGAAGAAGGTACTTCCTCAGCCTCAGAAGATTCAGCAGTTCACCTGTGTCTGCTTTTCCTTGAGATATTCACGGGATTGTGGTTGCACTGCATAAATGCCTTGAAATGGCTGTGGTTTGGTGGAGTGTTATACTGAGACTATTCATGAGCTCAGGACTTCATCCTATCTGATTTAAGAGAATACATTTCTGGGATTGCAGCCTTCCTCACAGACCTATCATTTAAAGGCAGAGTGTGCTGTAGGTTGTCAGCAAGTCTCTGCCAAACCGAGATCTTTGCATGCATTAGTTGAAATGGCATTCTAGTAGGCTGAACATCCCCAAATGATTTGTCATACAATAAACAGTGTGTAGGAGATATAGGGGAAGGAGGCTTCTGTCCATATTTGTCTACAACAGATTATGTGCTTTGTGAGTATAAATCGGTATGACTCTGTTGACTTTGGCAGAAGTCTGCCAGTGTACACCATCTGAAGATTTGGCTCAGTCAGTAAATCAGTTGTTTTTTTTTTTTTTTTTTTTTTTTTTGAAATAAACGTACATTTTAGTGCAGTCCCTGGGCTTAGTTATCTATTTTATTTCCCAAGCCGAAAGAGCAGATGTTCCTTTAGATGATTATCACTACCCCCAGGACCAGAGACACTGACATGCATTTTCAGTGGTTACATCTGATAGACTGTTGTGTAAACCAATGTTTGCACTCACTTTGCATTGTCAGTCAAAGGTATGTACTGATATAATACCATGTTCAGTTGAGGCTAAGTGAGAGTAATCCACTTTGCACACTGTAATGTTTATAGAGATTTCACTGATTTCAGACCATTAAGTTTAGCCCCTTTTTTTGGTTCAGTGTTACTGCAGCTGCCTTGCTTCCAAATGAACTAAGAATAGAAACTTTCTTGGTAAAATGAAAATTATTTTACTTTCTCTGTTCCTCTTTCTAATCTAACAGAGGTGGAAATTCCTATTTCTCTGTTACTTGCAATGGACTTACGCCAGCTAAGGTTCTGGCCTAAACCAGAATGTGTCTGGCTGGGCCTGTTCCTATAGTTTGGTCTCAGCCAGTAGGACTGGTACCAGCCAGTACTGGTATCATGTGTCTGCTTAGTGGGAGCTCTGTTTCCTCTGGGGGCACCTTGCTCAGCCAGTGGAGCAGAGAAAGCTGGTCAGATGCATAAGCATAACAAACATCTGTACTTTATAAAATTATGGCACTGGGTGACATCGCAAAGAACATCTCAGGCTCTTGTTGATAGGAGATAATCACATAATTTTACTATTTAACCTAATAATTACTATTTAACCTAAGGACTCAGATGTGGCTCGCTAGTGCTCTTCTTTAGTGCTCCTATTCCTAATTTCTATTATGGACAGAAGTGTGAACAGCTAAGTGAGGACAAGTAGTGAGGGTACAGGAGGGCCCTGGAGACTTGTCTCTGTTATCCTGGATTTCACTGTGATTATATGAACAGTAAGGTACTACTCAACCTAAATAAAAGTGGCAGATGTTTTCAGAGCTGTGCAAAAGTCTGAAGTACTTGTTTCACTTTGGAGGCTGGTGCCTAAAAAGCTCTGTAGCCTACAGAACCCTGCAGCAAGCCACAGAAATAAAAATAAATGAATAGATAAATGAATAAATAAAAAGCATGCTGCTTACCAATCTTCACATGCTTTAAAGAAATTTCTAAACAACTTTCTTTTCCCTGACTTTTTTTAGGCTTGTGCAACATGTCATCTACAAGTAAACAAGCTTTCTCTGGAAGTAATGTCTGGAGGAATGATAGACTCTTGGTGCTGTCAGAGTTGATGCCAACCCTCTGGGGCAAGATGAGTGAAATTCTTGAGGGGAGACGGTCAATGGAGAATGACCAAAAGAATAACAGTTTAATAAAATTCAGAAAATTTCAAAGGTTTATGTGAACCAGGAGCAACTTTCATCTATGACTAGCTGAGAAGTTGTCCCTTTGTTTCTTGAAATTGCTTTGGGCAAGCTGCTGTTTCCAGGTGATGGTTGGCTAGCTAGGCTTTTCATCCAGGGCACTGGAGTTTGCTAAATGCGGTGTTGTGTCCAATGTGAACAAACTGCTTGGGAGTATTATATACTGATTCATGAGTGCATTCCCTCTATGTGAATAGATTTTCTTTTGGAGGAAATATCTAGACTTTTCATGGATATGTATCAGACATATTTTTCTGGATACATGTGCAGCTCATATTTTTTCCCCTCTGGTTAAAATATTTGAAAGCAGCTGTGGTGAAACATGTAATAGTCATAAATAAAGGAAGCATAGTTCCTCTGGAACCTGAATTGTCCTTTCTCATCTGTGGCTGCCCATTTTGCATGCAGAGAAGTCCAGCTATGCAAAGCCATACACATAGAGTCACCTGTCTGATGGACCTAGGAAAATATAGTGTGAGAATTGTCACTATATGCTTTCCTTGCTCTTATATCTTACCTTCAGCAACAACTACTGGTTCCTCTCATTGACACACTGTTGAGGTAGGGAGACTTCCCATCTCACCTAGTACAGCAGTTCTTGGTCTGCCAGAACACCTAAGAGACCGGTTTAAAAATCTTGTCTTTTCAGTGGAAAAATTAGTGTTTTTTTTTTTTTTTTTTTTTTTCTGGGAAAAAAAAAATAATAATAATAATAATACATTTGCATGGAAAACTGTAACCTGAAACTGAACCTGAACTGTAACCTGAAAAAATGAAAATCTCAATATGAAGAACAGGTCTCACCAAAATGCTTAGTGAGCCCTCAGGACAGATCATGGCTTCTTCTAGTATTCAGTCCAGAAATGCATTTCACCCACTAGGAGTTTATTGTGCCATATGCTCCTCTTGGCACATTTCTCCCTGTGTCATGGAACAAAATTAACTTCTGAAACTGGCAACTGACATATTCTGGTGAACACTCCAGGCTACCTCTCACTAGAGGCCACCTGGAAAATAACAAGCTGCCATTTTTAAGTCCACATATCTCCTGTTTCTTAGAGTTAAGTGAAGCTGACCCTTTCCGTCTTTATACTCCCCATTCACCTACACTGATTACAGGCATCTTTCTTTGCAGGGCTGTGGAGCTTGATCAGATGTGCAGCATATGAAGGATACTCTAGCTTCATGGTCATGTAAAAAGAAATCGATGCTTAGGCCAAATGATCAACTTATTACAGGATAACATTTCTGCAAGACACTATATATTCAGGATGACAAAAAAGAAAAGTCAACCCAACTATGAGCATTCTCTTCATTTGCCATAAAAATGCAATGGGTTTCTTTATGGGATTAAAATTCCTCAAAAAAGAGGGAGATTCCAGTACTTTTGGAAGCTTCTCTACAAGCCTGTTGGCAAGAAGGTGTCTTTCAACAAGATTTCAGTGACAGATTACGCTGCAGAAAGAGAAGTGAAACATAGTAATCCAAAATCTTATGATTTATTGATGTTTCTCTTGAAGATTCTGCGGTTGGAGTCTCTGTTTGCAATTAGGAAAAAAAAAAAGAAAAAGAAAAAAAAAAGAAGTGTGCTTCTAGTGGTAGTGTTTGTAAAGAACTAAATGTTTTGATCTGCCCAGGTCTTCACACCAGAAACCACATGAAGAATGAAAGAATATGCTTAAAATTGTTCAGGACTTCAGGTGGTCTTACTCATGAATTTTGGATACCTTAAGCATGATAACACATTTTAGTTTTCTTGTTCCCCACTGAATAAGTGTGGCTCAGCTGAGTTGCAGGCTGATTACTTGGCAGTTTTCATAGTACTCATTTTGGTGACCAGTCAGGTGGGCAAAGACAAGTCACAACTGATTAAAAAAAAAAAAAAAAAAAAAAAAGGATTTTCTCTGTCAGGATGGCAATTATTTTGGCAAGATTTGCCATAGTCTTTGTCTCTCACTGTGGACTGCACTAAGGTGAACTAGCTTTCCCCGGGTGTGGACTAAAAGCAAATTCAGAGACGGTTACCATAGCCCAGCGGATGGGCAGTACACTGCTAAAGCATGGTAACTGGAGGGCAGGTCAGCTATGTGTCAGGTGAGATATCTGCCACTGTGGACATTGTATGGAAGGCAATTACAATGGAGGTGATTTTTGATGGAGAGGAGAGGAGACTTGAGGAGAGGAGACTTGAGGAGAGGAGACTCAAGGAGACTCAAGGAGAGGAGGCTAGAGGAGAGGAGACTGGACGAGACTCGAGGAGAGGAGAGAGGAGACTTGAGGAGAGGAGACTCAAGGAGAGGAGACTCGAGG
>NC_048926.1:51764307-51797139 GCF_011077185.1 Oxyura jamaicensis | reverse complement strand
CCCTTCCCTTCCCTTCCCTTCCCTTCCCTTCCCTTCCCTTCCCTCTCATCCTCTCTTCATTCTCCAGTTGAGATTTGCAAGTGGTCTTGTTATGTCAGAAGTCAGAGCTTTCAGAAGAACACTATATATGTCCAGAGCAACAACAATTTTTTTGAATTGACATCAATCTATTCGTGCAAAGGCACGTTAACAAGTTAACAAAGCCTGCATAGCTAACTAAGGTTGCAGAGGTATTGTAATATTCCTAAAGAGCTCGATTTGATACATACTCCATCTCTCAGGAGATGCTTTCCTGAATTCTGGGTTATTCTGCCTTGTGTCTCTGCTGTATGCGTCAAGGTATGTGATATTCAGGGCAGTGAAATAGACTATCATTTCTAAGAGATGAAATGTCTGCTGTGGCAGAATGAGTGTTGCCGTCCCAAGCATGTAATTTTGTCTTGAGCAAAGTGATCTTTAAAATGTACAAGCATAGCATGAGCTACATGACAACTAGGGCAAAAGGGCCCTATTTTGGAAATGAAAAAACTCTTCTTGCAGAGTCCATGAAAGAGTTTGAAGTTAGTGATACATTGATTTAGGTGCAAGTGAATAACTGGACAATCTTCCAACAAAGATCTTAGTTTGAGGTATGTTAAATCTCCAAAATTAAGATCAGAACACATATAAATAACAGAAAATCTTGCCTGTCAAAATTTTTGATCAAACTGGCAGCTTTTCATTTTTCTGAGAATAGTTTCTGTAATTTCTGATACATTTAATGAAATGATTTGAAGTAAAAAGTATTTCTTGATTCAAAACAAAATAGAGCTGCAAAAAGAAAATAGTTAATTTTTGTGTATTTTTTCTCATTTTTCCATTCCTCTCCCCCTTCCTTGGATGAAGAGATAAACAGGAAAACTGAATGATATTTATTTTAATTTCTTCTGATTTGAAAGGAAGCGAATATTGTTTCCAATTGATGAGAAATACTTTTTAGCATGAATCATTTAATTGAAAAAAAAACATTACATTAAAATATTAATATATTTGCATATTTTCATATGCAGATTTTGCCAGTGAATATCTTTCAGCTGTCTTGCTCAGATTGTAACTTCTCCAATGTTTCCAGAAATATGGAAGGGTTTGCAGGGTTCAACTGCAACAATGACCAACTCCATCATCAAATATTCTAAATCAGAGTCTGAAGTCTTCCTGTAACACTCAAATCTGCATAAAATATGTGTCCCACAAATTGATTTGAAAAGGTTCTTTAACTGCCAGGGGATAAAGCATTTGCTCACATCACTACAAATCAATGAAGTCCTGAGATACAGGAGCAGCTTGCCCCAGAACAATAGCAAACACTCCCACCCCTCATTCTCTTACTGTAGATTCTGTGAAGTTATGCAAGCTGGCCAGTCCCATAATCTCTTGTGACCTAACTGAAAATTAAACTCGTCTTGATGGCTTGGCTGCTTGGTGGGTTGGGATATATATGATAAAGCATGACAATGAGTAATATGCTGAGACAAACTCTTCTAACAGGCAAACTCTTTGCCAAGGTTGCATTCAGAGATGCTAAAAGTGGATTTATTTATTTATTTATTTATTTATTTATTTTTTTTTTGAAGCAGGACATAGGAACATACAAAAAAGAAGAGGAAGAGTTCCTTTATGAAACTAGCTATTGTGAACGGAGCTTGGAGCACCTTACTTTTGATGACCTCATTCTCCATAGTAATACTGAAGGGCTCCAGTGTGTCCTGTAGTCTGCACCAGAATTTGGTGAATTTGGAAAGTCCTTCAGGGACTTTCATGGTCATCTGGAAAGGCTGTCAAGATACAGTTTTCAAGGTTCTGTGAGATTCAAGTTATAGTTGGTCTAGGTGGTTTTTGTTCTTTTGCCCAAAGCAGTGTGCTACTAGAACAGCTTTTAATGTCTCTCTTAAGTATTTTTCTCCAGAAATAGTTACCAAAGAAGTTTGAAATAACTCTTGCCATGGCCTTGAAACCATACTAAGAGTCCCTAGGGAAGTCAGGAAAGCAAACATGTAGGGGGTTGTATTTAGGATTAATCTTTTTCTTTTTATATTTGCTTCAACACCTTTGTTCCACTTTGAACGTGGCCAAATGCTCATAACTAGAAAAAAATCCCTATATTCTCCCTGTTGCTTGCTGTGTGTTGTAACTGCTCTAGGATTATTTTCCCAAAGAGGCAGTCTGGCAGCCTGTGAGCAGAGAACAAGTCCTGCTCCCCCATCCTGCACTCTTACCTCACTTCAGGTCATGTGAGAAATTTCCCTCCAGCAGTACATCATGCACTTGGAGAAAACAAGTCCTCAGCTTCTCAAGGTCACTGTTATTGTTTTGTGTCTTCCATAGGCAGCTTGTTCTTGCAACCAGACTTCCTTGATGTCCTTCTCTTACTGAGGGAATCAAAGAACTCCATTTGTGAAAGGCTGACAAGCCCTGGCATACTTGTAGAGACCGAACAAAGGTTAGTGTGGGTGGATATCATGAGTCATTTCTATGACTAAGAGACTGGTATAAACTACCCCTTCCTGGTAATGTAAATTTATTAAGGTCATGGGCCGCCTAATGAATCAGTGTGTCTAAATGAATCCAAGTGTGAGACTTATGATGTTAAACACGAAAAAAAATCAGGTGAAGGTAACGATTTAGCTCTCCATGATCTAATTAAGGATGAGGCCTTCATTCCTGCATGTGCTATCAAAATGTGGTTAGCTGGTACTGCTGACTTGTTGCTTCTGTTTCCTGCTATTTCCTGTTATTGATGCTGGACTTCAACAGTCAGCATTCATTAGAAGCCACTAAAATGCCTTGCAGGGTCTTTGAAAAGACTCTCCTGGTAAAAGGCAGAATGGAGAAGATTCTTCCATTTTCTTAGTTCAAAAGAGCATGGACTTGCTAACCTCCCAAACTACTCTTGAGCTATTTCTCTCCTTACTAATAGAATTTTAAAACAGCAGGGAATCTAGAAAGTGGTTTATCTTCAAAGGCCATGCATTAGTTGTGAGCACTGGAAGTTGTGTCTGAATGCAAAACTAAGCTTCACACTCAAAATATCAGCTAGTTTCAAGCACTGGTGCTGTGGACACAACTAGTACTTAGGAGGCTGCAGATCCTAAATCCTTAGTATAAGCCAAATACCATCCTCAAGAGTTGGTGACTTTGTCAGTAGCTGATGGAGCAAGAAAAAGGAACATTTACATTTACAAAGTATGTTCTGCCAGATCCCCCTCAGTGCTGCTGCCCAGGTCACAGCTCAGTCCTGACCTCTGTCAGACCCCTTAAAATGACAGCTGTGACATACTTTCACCAGTGAAAACTTTAACTTGTTATTTGGACGTATCCAGCATTCAAGCATATTTTCTTCCTTCTTGCCTGACTCACTTTACCTTGTTGGCAAACAGGTGATGCAAAATACTCTTCAGTCGTGTATGTTCAACAAATGAAGTCAACAGGTCAGTTAGGGAGAAGAACTGCTGCCTTTGAGACATTTATTTGAGGAACAGCAGAGCCTACAGCAACATCCCATACCCTGTCAGTTATCAAGAAGGAGTAGTGGTGCTCGCCTTTTGCGAGTCACCTGAGAGTTCCTGCACAGAAGATGGAAAACATCTTGTTCTGAGTATCTGGCATCCAAAAGAGGAAATGAACTTGTGTTTATGACACTAGTAGCAAAACAATGGGAGGTCGGCTTATGGAAATGCCTTTTAAGTGATGTTTGTTCTCTTGTAACTTTCAAAGTAGCTGATAGATCTTTCTCTAGGAAGGTCTGAACTGATTAACTTGGCAGAGGGTACTATAGGTTCTCACCTAGCTCCCACTAGTAGTGAGGAATAAGTTTTGGACAACAAGCTGTAGACACTGCTTTCAAAAAGGAGGAAGTTGACTACTCTCCAGGATCCAGCTTCAGACTCCCAGACTGGGTGATATTTTCAGATACATGGGAAAGATAAATTATTTGCAGGAAGAGGTTCCTGTAAAGGACTTGCAAGGATGCATTGAAAAACACATACACAAACAAACAAAAGCATAAACAATAACATACTATATAACAACCCTATCTATTATGTTTATGACAGCCTTTCCTTTGTATGTGCACGATTCCCTTGTATTCATTGTGATCATCATTCTGGGTTCACATTTATGCAGGTATGCTTTGGTTAATACCTTTGTTACTAGTCCATAGAATGCAACTTTGAGTGGTTTAAACATTCATTCTGCTTGGTACAATTTTACTTATTGTATATGTTATTGAGCAGAATATTTCTGTTGGCTTGCTTACAGTGGTAAGTACTCTTCTTTCCAGGGTCACCACCAATGCTTTTACATTCTGATTGCTTCAATGGACTGCCTTGCTGCTGGCACAGCTCATTGTGACTTCATATCCAAAAATGTATGCCTTGTTGGGCATGCTGAAAAGATGTTTCATTATTTCTATGGAACTGAATACACTCAGGTTATCTCTGATTGAAACAAAAAGGTGGTTTTGAAGTGGTTTTGAAGTGACTTTTTTTTTTCTTTCTTTCTTTCTTCTTTTTTTTTTTTTTTTTTTTTTTTTTTCTTTTCCTGTCAGCCGGTCTCCCTGTGTGTTTGAGCTTATGTGTTTGTGTGTGTGTGTGTATACATTTGTAACATTGTGTGCACATTTATCTGATATCCACATCAACTACCTGAGAACTGTATGCTGCTTTCACTGTATAAACATTGAACTGCTATGGAAAACTAGCAACCATAGGCAATTTTCTCTTTACAGGTGAGAAACTAAGGCACAGAAAGATTAGAAACTAGAATTTCTCCATTTTCATGAGTAAATTCTGAGTGAAGAGTTGACAGAGAGCTGCTGCATAGCATTTTTTCTAGCACATCTTGAAACAGGCACAACACACAATAAAAGGAATGGAAGTTGAATATAGGTGCCTGGTTTTGCTGTACATTTGTTGCTGTAATGTTTGTGACTTGTACTTATATATTTGACTGTGCAAGACTGGATAGGGCTAATTCTAACAGGGTTTGTGGCCCGGCTGACTTATCCCCAGTTTCTGACTGTGAACATTTTCTTCTGAAGTCATGAAAACTTTCTTTAACCTTAAGAGACTCAGAATTTTAAGATTTCTAAGTTAGCTGCTAATGGTTAATTTGCAATATGTCTATCCTGACATTGAAGGAACACCTCAATATCCTTGCTGATCAAGTTTGAATGCCAATAGGATACCCAAATGTTCAGCAGAATTTGCAGTCTGAGATGGGGTGATGACTATAGGTCATATATGGCAATTTACAATGTTAGTCATCCAGGGTATTTGGCTCTCTGATTTACAAAGAATAACTGGATTGCTCCATTGCACTGTATACATGGGATAGAGAGACACATATGAAGTAAAGGGACAGTACCTGTGCCATCCCTTCACATATTTCCGTCCAAAATCCTAATCTGTATTCACTGAAGCAAATTTACGGACCTTAGCTGGACCAGGCAACACAACGCTAGGAAAGAGGATGACAAGAAGCTCCAAGGCAGCTATATTCCCACTGTGTTTTCACCTGTTAACATGGAGCAGGATGGTCCAAGTCAAACCTCCTCATCAGTGAGTTGATGGCTGCTTGGTGACACTCTGACTTTACAGATAAAAGATTGCAGTAATGGAATTACCAACTGATTTTTAAATGAACTTCAATCAATAAGCACCTATAGCAACAATTCTAAAAGCATGTAGCCAGTGGACTGGCGGCAAAGCAGCCTGACAGCAGATAAAACAGAAATAAAAACACCGTTGGGCAACACCGATATGCTGACCACAAGGGTCCCTCTAGTGCAAAATGTTCTAGGATACCAATAAAAATAAATAAATCCTTCCAGGGAGCCAACTTAAATATCCCTTGACATAAAGAATTTAGATTCACTATTTTTAGTGAAGAAAAAAATTATCACTTGTGCAATGTTGTTACAATGTTGTTTCTCCCACAGCCCTTAACTCAGGCATATTTTATACTCTCCATTAATACATAAGCAATCATACAGAGTAGTTTTTATTTAATAAGAAAACAGGAATAGAAAATTATAATATGTGCAGAATAAGGGAGGATTGAACTTTTCTGGGCCATCAGACTTTAAAACCTTCTGTCTCCATGGTGGCTTGCCAGAATTCCTCCTTGCTCCAACAGCAGACAATGAACTAGATTGTGACTCCATGGAGCTGAATTCCTTCAAGCAAATAGCTGAGATGGATAACATGCCATGTCCCAACTCCTGGTGCACTACTTGCTACTCAGAATTTCCTAGCAGTGATAGACTGCTAGGGTTGACTCAGACATGCCCTGCTTTGTGGCATACAGCTATCCAGAGATTTTAGATAAATCTACACTCTAGAGAGGCGTGTTTGTGTCTGGAAGGGCATGGGGCATGAAGAAAGACAGACATCACTGCAATACCATGCAGTGAAAATGAAGTGAATAGAAGCTATAAAGCAGAAACAGAAATTTCAAAGCTGCATCTGCGGTGTGCCAGTGGGAGTTCTGGCTTGGAGGGGACTACTCTCCATTAAGGGGAAGAACAGGACTGCCAGAGGGGCAGTGACAGACAGCAGTTCGTTCGTCTCCTGTTTCGTGGATCTTACTAGCTAGTACCTCCAGAGGGGGCAGCAATGTCTCCTGCTGCCCAGCAGGTTTGTGGCAAAAGTCTGCGAGAAGACTGTCACAGCTGAGGCAGTCTCTGCAAAGAACAAGAGACCTCAGGGTTTGATGAAAATTTTATTTGTTTGATAAAAACACTTCTAAGAGATGGAGGAATTAAAATGCCCTGCTGGCACAGCATACAGTCTACTGGCTTCTATCTGAATGCCTCTTGTGCTGTGGAAATAGACTTGAGGTGCAATAGGAAGTATTGAGGCATTGAAAACTATCCCAAAGGATTGGCAAGGTCACACAGAGAGTGTTACCACCCATTAGGCCACCTCTCCTCTTCCTGCTGTGTACTCAACCTTTTATTTATTTATTTATTTATTTATTTATTTATTTTAATTGGAGACCCAGCAGAGTTTGTCAGCAACATCAGATCACAGGCTTTCCACTGAAGAAGTTCATCATCTTTCCCCAGAAGAAGGTTCGAAATATACAATTTCATATATATATATTTTTTTTTTTTTCAGTGTAGCTGTAGTGTTTGGTAGTAATTCTCAGGGAGTGGAAAGCTGATTACTTGCAATGAGGAACCAGTCAGAAAAGCAATAAACAATCAGGGATGAAATTTTTCTTTATGGCTGGTAACTGACTGTACTAACTTGCAAAATTTTTCACATGTCCAGAGATTAGCCAGATACCCAATCAGACTGACATCAATGTCATGGACAGCTGCTTCTTCATATTTCAACCATGCAAGTCATCCCATGGAGAAGTGGCACAGATGTTGCCTGTGCTGCTGGTACCTCTTAAGGACATATAGTCTGCCGTCAGCTGGGTGTACATTCACATTTTCCATTGATCTTTGATATTTTAGGCTGAATCTGTAAGCTGAACTTTACGCAGCAGTCTCTGGTCCTCAAAGAAGGCAGTTTCTGTGGTGGCTGGCCTCTGAAGGTTGGCAGTCTCCAAAAGCAACACAAGGCCCAGAGGCAAGCCTGTGATGATTGGAGACCAAGAAAAGCATCCATATGAATGTTTTGTCACAGCAGGTGGCTCAGCCCCCTGCCTTAGGGCCAATCCAGTGCTCCTGGAATGAATGCAAGAGTGCCCATGCATTTAGTAAGCATTGGGCAGGGGAAGAGCCTGAGACAAAGGAAGTATTAATTAGGACAGGGATATGAGAAAGAGACTGGAAGTTTAAGAATTAATGGAAGAGGACAATGTTTTCTATAAAATGCTATTGAACTGAAAAGGGGGAATGACAGATGGGCTGGACCTTGGTGTCTAAGCCCGTGCAGCTCCAACCCACTCCCACATACACACAGCCGATGTGGGGAAGCGCAGATCTCTTTGGGAAGGAGAAGGACATGAACAAAGAGCACAAATTTTGCAGGAACCTGCTATGGTCAGCAGGTAGAGGCTGCTGGGAGGGGTGGGATGACATTGTGCTGGATGGACCCCTGTCCTCAGCAGGATGTCCACAGGTTCTGGCACTGAGGGGAGTTGTCTGGGCCAGTCCTGTGTACATGAACTGTCAGGAATATCTTGCTACTTTCATTTTGCCCAGTTCCAGTACAAGCCACTGGTGCAGGATGCTGGTGTAAGACTTAGGGTTTTGCTTTCATTTTTATTGACTTTGCCTTCATTTTTACAGAGTTCTCCTGTTCTGAGACTTGATCTGACCACTGGCTGGGTGCCTTCCTTGAGCCTAGCAGGAAGACATCATAGGAGATGAAACAGTGGCCAAATCATATATATATATATATGTATGTATGTATATATATATATATATATATATAAATTTGAAAATTACTTCATGTGGTTCTAACAAAGTCTCCATCTCTACTTATGCATTTTGCAATAAATCTGCTGAAGTCATGGCATTTCATTAATTCCTATAGCTACAGGAAAGTGTTCAAAGACTGGGTATTTGTTTGATTTCACCTTACCATTGACTTCATTGAGTGTTGCTGATTTTCAATAGCTTTGAGCATAGTTCAGACCTCTGCTATGGCAACCCAAACACCTGGGAAGGCTGGACTATTCTTGCAAAAGCTTCACTCAGAGCAGTCTGAATGGAGAGAAACACTAAGCTCCAAATCTTGCATTGTCATACACTTGAAAATGTGGTGTTGGTCCATTCAGCAGCCTCATTTTTCTGAAGCACCAAATAGCAGAATGAAGGTTTATGAGAGAAAAATTCAAGTTTAGGCAAATTATATTTAATTAGCATCAGTTTTAGAGAGGAAAGCATCCTGAAATATGTGAAATAGAGATAATACAACATTAAAAAATGTACTGAACATATAAAGCAAATGAACTCTGCAATGTAGCTTTGGGTGAGGTTCACCATGAAGTTTTATGCCATAGGTGATGAAATCCACAGGTGTTTTTCTGGCAACAGATCTCATTTGGTCTGCCACACGGATCTCACTGCATCATAGGATATTAGAGAATTTGGCTGAAACTCATGGTCAGTTTTCAGCCAGTTCCTACTTGCATAGCTGGAGCAGGATTTTTTATATCTCTGTTGAGAAAGAGAGCTTCGTGCTAGCTGCCAGGCACCAGAAAAGCTCCTTAATTGCTCTCCACAGAATCTGCTGACTAGAGAGAGCTCTTGTTATCTTTAAGCAGTCGTGTTTGTGTTGAAGGATCAAAATCACACACAAAGAAAACAAAACCAGCTCCTCTCCCCTTTTCCCCATGATGTTTCCAATTATCCTGGATTGTTGTCTCTCTCACTGATAGTAGGTCATCCAAAAGCTAGGACATACTATGGAAATAGCCTGTTAGCCCCTTCCCTGGAGTGTCACAAGGAATTCAGACTCCATATATGAGGACTGAAGAGCAGATCATGCCAAGGGCTCACTGTACACAAAGCAGAGAAATGCTACCCCTATCACTCTAGAGGCCATCTCCTCCTATTGTAGGACACTGGGAACAGTCTAGGTGGAGAAAGAGGAATGCCATTCCCAAAAAAGAAGAGGCAGACTGATGACCCTCTGAGTGCTTCACAGGAGAGCACAAGTCCCGCTTCAATGCCAGCAGGGAGGGTGGCATACTGCTTCTGGCTGAGGGAGAGTAATGATGATTTTCACAAGCAGCCCAGGTCTCCCTGGTCTCTATCTCCTAATACATCCAAAATCAGCTGAAGATCACAGATAATGAATTGCATCCTAACATTTATTGCAGTCTCCTTGGCTGCACCAAACCAAAAAAAGCTCTGGGACTTTCCCCAGTAGCACACAGCGTGCAAGTGGTTTATCACAGATTAGAATCAGACCTCTGCTTCTAACCATAAGGCTTCACCACATCCTCTTATTTGCCACTGTTTGGCTGTGCATTGACAGGCACTGAAAGGAAATAGTGAAAAGAGATGTGGTTATGCCACACCTGACAAATGTCTGCAGAGACAGAAATCTCTATGAATGCTGTATGTACTTATAAATGTCTCTGAATGCACCATGATCCTGTTTGTGTTCATGTCTGGAAAGTCACATGGCTCTTTGCAGCACACATTGCTTTGTGTGTTTTAATGATATGCCATTGTAAATAAAATGCTACTCGAATGCTTGTAAAAACCCAGAAGTCTTTCAGAACAAGCAAATTACTCCAACTCGTAATTTCGTCGAAAACACTGTAAAAATAGCCATATCCTTCATATCCCAAGGCGGAAAAGGTGATGGAGATTTATGCTTTTCCTTGAACACATAGATTTATAACTGTGTAATGTACATTCATTTCATCCATATTTATAACTGCATTGATGCAGAGTCTGGTATCCATTACTTTAATCTATGTAACTTGATCATCAGAAATTTAAACCATAATTTTTAACACATATCACTAAGAATTTCGGTTTGATTCAAAAAAGAAGAGCATATTAAAGTCCCAGCTGCAATTAGTTATTAAAACTGAACTTTTTTTGCTTAAATACATGTGTTTGTTCATATAGACTCTCTTCCATTCTGCCTTGCACAGGGTATTTTACTTTAGGTTAATCCTACAACAACCCACTACAAAATACCTTGGGGGTCAAAGGAAAAAAAATAATGCAGTTAAGGATCATATTTGGGAGAATTCCTGTAAATAAATCTTTTACATCTTGGCAAAGTGAAATCAGAAATTGAAGAGTCAGTGACAGCAGTAGCCTCTAGTCACTTAGAGTGAAGTGGAAAAAAAAAAATTCCAGGCCAAGATCAAAGGCTCCAATTGACAGACAGCAGAAATTAAACCCAGATACCGTTTCATAAACATGGAGCGATTGACGTTCTCCACATGGTTATCGTCCAGCACTGGAAAATAAAACATCTGTACTCCTCGAAGTCCTGAATGGATGACCCAGAATTGAAATTATTCATTTGCCTGATGCTAAGAAAACCTTCCACTGGTTTTCTTCTCTCATTTTGATTTTTATTCATTCAGTAGCATGAAAAGGTGAAATATATGGGTTGCTAGAAAATAGCACATTTAAATGAATCAATTCATTTTGTAATAGAAAACAACCTTCATTTTTCTCAGCTTTAGGACTACATTTTGTTTTCCATGCTGCAGGTAAAAGTCAGTAATTCTATGAATTTTGGTGGATTCAGTTTGGTTATAACCAAGACTTACAATCTTTCTTGAAACTGACGGGAAAAGGATTCTGCCTATGACACTGTAAGAACATTGTTTAAGTATATGCACTTCATGCTTTCTAGGGGATTAAAATAGCATTTTTCAGAGTATTTTCCCCTTGCTTTTCCCATTGTTTTCCTCCTTTCAGTACCATTAACTTGCACAAATAAAAACAATGGAATTGAGAGCACATAGGAACATGTGGGTGAAACCATTATAATATTGGGACCTGCAAGGTGATTTTTTTTTTTTCATTTAAAGCTACAAAAAAAAAAAAAATAAAATAAAATAAATTGATCACTGAAAAAGACAGATCATTTGACATTTGGAAAGTATATTTGATTGAAAACTTTGATTAGTTCTGTCTTATTGTCTGAAGCCATCACACAATTAAATTATCACCTGAATAAGGTCTACAAAATTTGCCTGCTGAGCAGGCTGTTAAATGATTCTCCGTAGGTAGGAAGTAGAAGAGGCAATACAAAAGACTTAGAATGTGTGACATGGAGAGCTCCAAAAAAATGAGAGTGCCATGATGTAAAACAGTAATTTTGTTTAAATAATATCATTGCTTTCATTACAATAACTTATATTTTTAAAGTGTGGTACATGTGGAAATGTTTTTTTAAATCCGAAGTGCAGAGAATGTCTTCTTTGGGATTTACCAGTATGTTCCTGTTAGAGAAAGATCTTGACCACCATAAGCAAAACACAAGAATGTGCTCAGCAGCCACATTAATCCTATTGCATGAGGGTGAAACTCAACTTGGATCACTTAAGATACACTGAAAATTAGAAGATACAGAAAAATCAGACCTTCTCTATTTAAACTTCAAAGCATTTCCTGTAGAGTTCATTAGACGTAGTGACTGGCTGGAATTAGAACTAGGGGTACTCATAATTGTTATTATTATTATTTTTCAAAAGTCATGTTCTGTTTCAGATTTGTCTTGAACTGCAAAGCAGTTGCCCTGCTTAGTTGCAGACATAGAATAAAACACCAGCAGGGAGGAAAAAGACATGTTACCAAGAATTGTGGGAGGTATGCTGGACCTCTAAAGAGTTCCCATTATGTGTTTGCTTTGGAGAAGTTCCAAGAAATTCAGTTACTCACCAGAAATCTATCTAAATCTCTAACTCAACAACATTTAGCACAACATCTCAAAACCACAGCATCACCAATAAGTTTCTTCCTTTGTTTCTCCTGGAAGGATCATGAAAACAGTCTCTTTTCCAGAGCTAGACAAATTATTTCAACAACAACAAGAAAGAAAAACCCACATCACAGGGTTGTGAGATGAATATTTTTATTATTATTATTATTATTATTATTTGGGGGGGGGGGGGGGTGTGATGGGGGTTCCTGTATCTTCCATTTTCTAGCAGTCTGGCTTCTAGAAAGCTCCAAATGCTTTCTATCTTAAGCTACCTTCTGTTGTATCCTATTGCTATAATATTGTAGCAGCCCACACAAATTAGATTTAGCAGAGGAACAAAGAAATCACTTGCACATTTCAGTACCTACAGAGACTTGGTTTTAGACATTGTTCTAGGAATGGGCAGAGGTCCACAGATTCATTATGCTCTGAGCCAAATCAGCCCTCCCTAGCCAGCACACTTCAAGAGTTGTTACCATAACAGCTCATGTTGTCCATGTTGAACAATTCCTCCCACTGAAAATATGTAATATGATAGCATTGCACCACCATCATACTGCATTTGCTGAAGAAGCCACTCATAACATTGTCTGCACCTATATGGTGAAGTTAAGGTACAGCTGCTGGGTTTTTAAAGACATCTAAATTTTTCTGCTGGTGAGAGGAACAGCAATTTTCTGTCAGTCATCATGTTTCCCACAGCTGCCATCACACCACTTGAAAACAGACCCCAGGTGACCTGAATCCCAGATCCCCTCAGCCCAGGCAATATGTGAGTTGCCATATGTCGCTATGGGTAATAGCTGACGCTGAACAGGTGTATGTCATCACAGTAGACCATCTGGAGGGCAGAAGATATTAAAAAAAAAAAAATAAAATGGAAGGAAAGAAAGAAAGAAAGAAAAAAGAAAAAAAAAAAGACAGAAAAAGAAAGAAAGAAAGAAAAAAGGAAACTAATTACGTTTACAATACACAAAGATTTTGGATGACTTTTCCAAGTAAGTCCAGGCATCTAAAGGTTGCCTTTTTGTTTTCTTTTTTTTTTTTTTTTTCTTCTTCTTCTTCATGCAAGTACCTTTCAAAGTTATTACCTAAGCTGAAAAATGGTTTTACACAAGTCTTTATTGGACCTGATTCTGCTTTTATTTATCAGTGGGCTGCCTCAAATTTCATGAAATCTCTCCATTAGCAGTACTGAAAAATGCAAACAAGATTGGAGTAAGGTTCATTGCTTTATCCTCATTCTGTTACCCTTAGAGGTGGACTGAATCTAATAGGAGGATGTCACAAAACTAGCTGTTATACATAAAGCTATAGTTGGCCAAGTGCTAGTCATGTTAAAGAGTAATTCTGAAACATCACCCACGACATGTATTTAACTTTGGTAAACAGAAGTGGACTGAGAAGGTTGTGGAAAACATTCTGATCATCCCACTTCACTGTGTGATCTGAAGCAAAGCAATGACATTTATTCCATAGTTAGAAGTCTGCAATATCTTTAATGGTTCTTATTAAGTGTTGTATAACAAAGCTTGAACCTAAATGCTCAAAATTACATGATTTTTTTCCCCCCTGCTCTCTGGACAGTAATCTCATATCAAGAAAGGTGAGATTCTACATAGATTAGGCCCTTTATAAAATTTCTGAAGTGAAGTAAAATGGAAATCATTGAGTTTGGCATATAGTGTAAAAAGAAAACTGGTGGTGACAGGCTTTGATCTGACTACACAAAACCAAACCTGAAATGTGTAGGACTTCCATTTAGAACTCATTGCTGCTAATGTCTAAAGGTTCTGCCTTCTAAAGCTGTACTACCTCCAAAGCCTGTGTTATTTAGATTTAATATTCTGGCTGAGACTGTGCCATAAAATTTGGATATATCCAGAAACTTTTCCCAAAATATTTTTTATCCAATTTTAATTTAGACTCCATAAGTACTAGTGCTATGGTTCATTAGCAATAAGTAAATTTTACAAACAAAAGTTGGATGTTACCATTTTTGTATGTTTTTAAACTTCAGGGTAACTGGCACATTTTTACTACATTAGAGTAATCCAGTTGTTAGTTTGGGGATTTGTCTTTGTGGGTTTTTTGTTTGTTTGTTCATTTGTTTTTACAGCTCTGTACAAAATAATGCTAACCAAACCAGCTAACTGCTTTTCATGCCTGTTTCAGTCTCATTCATTGTTTGTTTGTTTGTTTTTCTGTTGTTGTTTTAGACAGTTTATAGTGTTAATGCTTTTAGTATTCTAGTCATTAAACTTTAGTTAATTCTTGACCCAAAGGTTGAAAGATTCAGCAAAACTAGTTCTTTGTGTTTATTGGGCTTCTTTGCTCTTTTAGAGCTTTATAAACAAATATGTTTTTCTAAGTTAATATTTTGTGTTTGTAAAATGATAACAGAGTAATTTCTAATATTTAAAGTAGCCTTTTGTTTTAAACAAAAGGAAATATAATACCTTTGATACTCAGAATAAAGTGATTTCACTCTTGTTCTTATTACCATGGTTTCCAAATGAATGAGACATGCAAAGTATGGCTTCAGATCTTATGAGCAAAACAATGAATTCCTGGTGTAACTCCATTGAATTTAACAGAGTTTACATCAGAGAGTAATTTTGCCCAGCAGGATTAGACAACTCATTTACATAAAATTGGTACTGTACATCATGTGTCGAGTTGATGAATTTGCTGAGAGATTGACTTTATAACAGTGGGTTTGCATCACACATTATAATTATTTGTATCATCCTCAGCTTCTTATTGTGATGTGCATTACACATCCCAAAGGATTCTGATAAAGGACATGCAATGCAACAACATGCCACTGAAACATGCGGCAGCTGGAAAAACAACACATAGACTTTCTCTTTAGAGACTGCAAATATATCTGAAAGTATTATTTTTACAAAAGAGAGGAAATTAGGTGGAGTGAATGGCTTGATTGAAAAGCACATTTTATCTATTTCCTCATACTTTTTGTTGTTTGCTATTTTTTCTTTAATTTCAATTAATTGGATATTTGGCAGTAGCGTGGGGCACCTTGAACCCTAAGACAATGCTTCTCTGTTGCTCAGAACCTTAAAAACAATTAAGCATAAGTATTTTTATGAGGGTCTGTTTTATCTGATATTATGACAGATCCAAAGATTGTCCAGAAAGGCAAATAAACAAAAGAAATAAGACTCATCTGATTGTGGGAACCAAAGAAATATAAATATAGTGTTATCTGAAATACTGGTAGAGAGCAGCAGCTACTTTCCCCGTACCCACAGCAGAGTCTCAGAAGACAATGAATGGCATGTAACGGAAATCAGCTTGGGTAGATGTACAGCTAAGAAAAAATAGATTCATTGTCTTGAAGAGCAAATTTGTCCCATTTGGACTTCCTGTGTTTCTAAAGAGGTCTTTGCACAGCTTTAGTGGGAACTTGATGAAAAAAATCTGAAGCATTGTGGACAGGTGGCAATGGAATGCACAAATAGAAGGAAGGAAGCAAAGAAGAAATCAAAGAGATTTGAAGGTGGAGAAAGGAGGGCTACAGCTTGTCTTACATTAACTTTCCAAGGATGTGCAAGGGTCTCTAACCTCTACCAACTTGAATGCCTAGGTTCATGGAGAAGTTTCCAGCCTTTTTTTTTCCTAGTTGGCCTCAGAAACAGAGTAGTTCAAGCTATTTCTTTGTCCAGAACATAGTAGTAACAGCTCATATACACAGCTTTGCTCAAAAGGGATCAAGTTTCATTACAATCCTCCAGGGTTGTTTGGTCCTGACGTTTGCTGAGAGACCTCACTGTCTGAGCAACCACCTCTGATACTGTGATAGAGAGACTTTTTACTTGTATAACAGTTGTACAGATGAAATGGTTCCTCTATTTTGTTAGACAGCACTTCAGCCAAGAAGAAACTTCCCGGGAATAATCGTACTACGGAGGTCCCCAGTGTTCTCAGGAAGGCCTCACCATTTCGTACAATCTACATGAACACCAACCAGCTGCCAAGGCTCCCAGATGCTGGGACAACAGAACATTTTGATTCCAGCCATATGGAGGTGGTGACTGCCCCACTGCCTGGCCCCTGCAAGTCCTACACAGATTGCATTCCTAGAGCTGGGCAAGTAAAGAAGCAAAAAAAAAAAAAAAAAAAAAAAAAAAGTAATAATAATACTAATCATTCTCCCTATGTTCCTGTGTTTTTGACACATGAAGCTTCCATGAAAGCATACCCATATTGGATGTTCTAACCTGGAATGTTACCTGTGTTATTTTGTTTGTTCCAACCCCAAATAAGTAAATACATTTACTCTAACCCCAAGTAAGTAAATACATGTACACACATATATAGGTAGAGTAACTGATTTTCTGTCCAGCCTGTTCCAGAGTGACCTTCAAAAGCATGAAGTAGAGGGTACTGGTCTTCTGAAGAAAAATGCTTGTAAGTTCTAGGCTGATTCCTCAACCTCAGGAGTACAACGCTAGCAACAACTGGCTAAAACAAACAAACAAAACCCCCTCACAAAAGCATATTTCATGTACTAGCACTTCAGAGTTTGCAATAGGTAATATGCGTGCTCCACTTTTGTGTAAAGCATGTCTTCTATATAACCCTTTGTAGCTATTCAGGGAAGGAAGACACTGATGAACTGTGCCATTGAATACTTAATACAGTTGAAAAATAGACTAGGTACTGCAAAGTGAACTCTTTCTTTTGCAAAATACTGTGACTTCAACATGATTATAACATGTCAAAGAGTCATGCTAAATCAGCTGCATTTATAGTGCCCAAAGGGAAGCAAATCTGGACACATCACTGCTGCAGTTGCAAGGAGCAGTTCAAGGAGGGTGCCTAGATAATTCACAAGTCATTATTTTAGGCTTGGACTTTGGTTGCCTCTAAATCCAAAAGAGAACATAAACTGCCTAAAGACAAATGTTTTTTTGTTTGTTTGTTTTTGTTGTTTCTTGTTTGTTTATTTTTATGTATGTGTATATCTGTATGTGCTACATCGCCTCATATCTAATCAATATATGGAAGGAAACTTCAGATATACTGCAAAAAAAAGTGCTGTAGTTGAAAGAATAATGGTAGATGAGCTCAATAAATCTTCTGCATATGAACGGCCTTACATGAAGGCAGAATATACATGTAAATAGAACCTAAACAAACACAAGAGAAGAGCAATCACAGGCATTGCAATCTGAAGTCACGTAAAGGCTTTCAGGCAGCAGTTCCATGGACAATGTTACATTTTATTTCATCGGTTAGATAAAAAGGACATTATGCATTCACCATCGTGAACACCCTCAAGATATTGCTGAGGTTAATAAGTCCCATGTAAACACACACACTGGGAGAGGGATTGACTTGTCAGAATAACCAAGAATTAGGCATCATAACTTCAAAATACAGCCCCAGATCTTTCAAACATTACCAGTATTGTTAACATTGCAAGATTTTTTCTGACAGAGTTGAATACTGTGAACAGCCATGTTCATCTAAGTTGTTTGACTTATAGATCTTGAGAAGTCCCTTTTTCCTTTCTCAGGTGAGCTGGGGCATAAAGTGCCAGTGTCAGAAGTCTCCTCAGGGCTGTGAGGGAAGCTAGCTCCACGAAGACCCAAATGCACCAATGTCCTTTTCTGGTAACGGAGCTGCAGAGTAGGCAAGTATTTGGCTCTCTTGAAGACAACTGAAATGTACAGCGCTGGCTACAATACATGCTGGCATAGATTCTGAACCTGTGGTGATAACTGTAGAAGATGATTTGAAGTTGGCATACTACAGAAACCTTGATGGTCTCCTAAAAGGACAGACTCAAACTTAAACTGAACTGGGGTGAATTCCCTGTAATGTGTGTTTTACGCAGTGCACAACTGCTTGTATTCAGCATTCATCATGTTTACAGTCACAGTTCATTGTTTGGTAAAATGCGTGAAATGATATATGTTGAAAGGGTGCTTCTCCCTTCCTTCTCATTCCCCCATATTCACACTGAGTCTTTGAGGACTTTGCCAGTTCATGATATGTCTGATTTCCTTTTGTTACATAACAAGCACTGGAAGGGGTGAAATCAATCTTTGGCAGCAGCTGTGAAACCCTTCATGCTGGCAGCTACCCAGCTGGAAAACTAGGTAAGAAGTATAGACTAGCTAACAGCCAGAATCACAGAATCACAGCATGGTGGAAGATGAAGGAATCTCTGGACATTGCCTAAGCAATCCCCTACTCAAACAATGGCAGTTAGAACAGATTTCTTAGAACCTTCTTCAATAGGGTTTTGAATTTCTCAAAAACAAAACAAAGAAACAAACAAACAACTCCACAAGCTCTCTGGGCAGCCTGTTCCAGATTTTTACCACCCACCCTGTAAAAAAAATGTATTTTTGTTTGTGTTTTTTGTTGTTGTTGTTGTTGTTGTTTGTTTGTTTGTTTGTTTAATGAATTTTCAATTGAATACCCCGTGTTTCAATTGGTGTCCATCGCATCTTGTCCTCTTATGAGGTGCCATGTCAAGAAGCTAGCTATATCTTCATTATGCCCCCTGGTCAGTTATTTATGTTCATTGACGAGATCCCCCGGAGCCTTTTCTTCTTCACGCTGAACATTCCCAGCCCTCCCCATACAACAGGTGCTCCAGTCTGTTACCATCTTTGTTACCTTTTGCTGGACTCTCCCCTGTATGTGCGTGTATCTCTTGTCCTGTTGAGCCCAGTGCTGAACACAGCACTTCAGATGTGCCTTCACAAGGCTGAGCAGAGAGGAAGATCATAGAATCATAATGTTGAGGGAGTTTCGGGCTGCTTGGATCACCTGCTTTGACCTGGCAATGTCCCCTGAAAGCAGCCCAGGATCTTGATGACCTTTGTCACAAAATCACATCAGTAGCCCACCAAGACCTCCAGGTCCTTCTCAGACTAGCTGCCTTTAAGCATTCTGGCCCCTGTCATGCAAGGGCAAATTATTCTTGTCCTAGTGCAGGACTTCATTCTTCCCTTTGTTGAACATTATGAAGTTCCTGTTAGCCCATTTCTCCAGCCTATTGAGGTTTCTCTGAATGGCAGCACACCTCTGCTGTGTCACCCACTCCTCCCATAATTGTATCAGCAGCAGACTTGCTAATAGTGCTTTCCAATCCATCATCCAGGTCATTAATGAAGATAATATACAGTATTGGTCCCAGTATAAACCCTGGGGTACACAGCTGGTGGCTGGCCTCCAGGTGGATTTCATGCCACTGATCACAGCCCTCTCAGCCCGGCAGCTCATCCAGTGTTCAGTCCACCTCACTGTCCATTTATCTAGCCTGCACATCATCAGTTTGTCTATGATGATGTTATGGAAGACAGCACTGGAAACCTTGTAAAAGTCAATATAAACAACATCTGCCACTCTGCCCTCAACTGCTGAGCCACTCATATCATTGTCCACTGGTCAGGCTTGACTTCCCCTTCACAAATCCTCACTGCCTGCTCCTAATCCCCTTCTTGTCCTTAATATGCTTGGAAACAGTTTCCAAGAGGATTTGCTCCATTGCCCTCGCATGGATTGAGCTGAAAATGACTGGCCTGCTGTTCCCAGGATCTTTCTTCTTGTCTGTCTTGATGGAAGGAGTAACATTTGGTTTCTTACAGTCCTTGTGAACTTCTCCTGATCTCCATGACATTTCTGAGATAACCATGGATGGCCTCACAATGACTTTGGTGAATTCACTCATCTCTTGTCGGGGCATCACATCAGATCATATGGACTTGTGTATATCTTATCTTTTTTATTTTTTTATTTTTTTCAACGCAATCCTCCTCCCTTAAGGATAAGAGCTCTTTGCTCCAGATTTTTGCACTGGAAAAGTCAGATAAGGTAGTTAAAATGAGATTCCTTCAGCAAAGACATTACAGGAGAAAGGATGGAGTAGGCAAATTTTATTATTATTATTATTTTCCCATAGGAATGGAAAGATGTCCCCCAAGATCTGGCATTAACACACTTACCCAGTGGTTTAAAGCTCTCCATACTTTACAAGGAAGAAAATGTCAAAAATGTTGCAATGAATATGTGTTATCATCACAGTTTTGTTACCACTAGGACTGAAAAATAGATCCTCAAAACAGTAATATTTAAACAAGGAATTTTAACAGGCTTTGATAGCTACTGACTGACAGGATTCCTGAATATCCATCTAACCGTATAGCCTTCCACCTATAAACCAAGAAACCTAATGTTAATTCCTGTCTGTCTTTTTTTTTTTTTTTTTTTCTTTTCAAGCTGTGAATCAACATCAGGCAAATATTGCATGAAGTATGAAGCAACCAGCTAAATATTTCATATCTAAGCTATGGAAGAAAGGAATAAAACAAGAGGTAATTTGAGGATTATGAAATCTATATGTTAAGATACAGGACTGAAGCATTAGTGAATGCATGCAGTAAGTAGTAGTGATGCAGGATACTGGTGCTGTGTTCCCTTGATAATGCTGATCTAGGCTAATGTTTGGTAAACTTTTTATTTATGGGTTCTTTTGCAAAAGGTTTTCCTGAATTCATCCTAATTGTGGTCCTGCATCTGAGAGAAGTATGTCACCATCTCAACAGTTGTTAGCCACTTTAAGAAGTAAGAAGTACATGTCTAACAATTTTTCCTTGCAAAGCTGTCACAGGGTGTTAATGTGATAAAATCTGGTGTTGTGGATATTATAAAGAGAAATAATTTACCACTTGTGATTTGCTGAAGCACTTCAGCAAGTGCTGAGGCACTTGTGAATTGTTCTGCATACTCCAGAGTGTCCAAAAGAGTTGGACATGGATAATGCAATGTAGCAGTAGCATTGTGTTATGCACTCAGCAACAGTGCAGTGAAGGAAACAACTTGCTGCATCATCAGAAACACCCCTGATAGGATGTCCTAGATAGGTTACTTGTTAGGTTGATTTATTGATGAAAAGTGTTGTTTTTGCAATTGTAATGGAGCAGTTACCGAGCCCAGGAATGTTACTGAGCTTATTGATCCTGAGGTGTAGAGAGCTATTGGCACAAGCAACTAACTTGAATGCCTGAGCTCCAGAAAAGACTCAATTATCCTTGCTCTGTCAGAATCCAAACAAGCCTGCTGTCAGGCTCGTGGAGAAGACACCACTTCAGTTTCCAAAGTCACAGCAAAAACACTTTAGAATGCATAGCATCCTGCTTGTTGGGCTAAGCTGCTGCTCCCTGCTCATAATGAGAGAGCAATGCCACACCAGGCCAGGCAGAGAACAAGAAACTAGGAATCCTGTTTTATATTTCACTCGCACTTGTAATGACCCATGCTGCTGTAGCTACTTACTTGATTATTGCTGTAGCTACTTTCTAAGATTATTTTCAAATACATATATATATATATATATATATATATTTTCCTTCATAATGTGTATTGCTACAAATGTCAGACCCTCTGCTAAGCTCTGCTTGGTTTGAATCCCTCCTGGGACATGTTGTGTTTGCAAGTCTTCTCAGTGCCTCCGGCTGTCCCACCAAAAAAAAAAAAAAAAAAAAAAAAAAAAAAAAAACAAAAAAAAATGGAAGGAAAAAAAAATAGGTTTGTGAAAAAAAAAAAAAAGGTGTCCCATTATTCCTTTGAAGTTGTTCCTGATGGGTTTTCTTTCTTAGTGATCCTGGTTTTGGACAGAGCCTACTGTGATGCAGCTATGTCCTGGAATCCATGTGTTAACAAAATAGTGTGTTCTTCTTTATTAGCTTGTTGTGCTCTGAAGACACTGCTGAGGCAAACACTGATGGGGTAAGCTCATTTTGCGGGCTAAATGCATCTGCTGAAGCAGGAATACCAAGCAAGAAGAAAAGACTGCAGTTGTTCAGGATGGGGAGAAAATGTTGGAGCAGATAAATGATGAGATGGCATCTGTGTGGAAGCAGCTGAAGATGGGAGAACCCAAGAGGATAATTAATGTGCTGAAACAGGAGCCAGATGTCAATAGAGTCAGCTTCCCTGGTCATTTGAATGCTGATTCTGTAGTCTGTGTTGATGGGGAAGACTTGTCAGGCAGCCTGTTTGTGAAGTTCTGTATTGCCCATCTTAATCGCTTGTTAGGGGTACTTGACACTTTCCACTGCAGCTACTGTCAGCTGAAGAAAAAAATAAAATTTGAGAACTGGTTAGAATGAGCCAAAGTTTTCGTTTGTTTGTTTATTTATTTATTTATTTATATTTTATTCATGGTGAGCCCCATTGCTGAACAGTGTCCTACCTAAAGGGAAACAATCTGCCCAAAACATCTAGATCCTCTGCCTGAAGGCAAACGTTTGCGCACAGCTGGAGCCCTGTGGGTGTCTGGGTCTCTGCTCTCTGCTCTGGTGTCTCCTGCCCTACTGCCCCCTGCACTCCCCAATGGCATCCAAGTCCTCTGCCATTTTCCCCACACCCTTTCTGTTCTCCTGCCCTGGTAGGGAGAAACCAGTTCACCCTCTGTCAGAAATGAACAGAGTTGCAAGCAGATCTGAAGCTCCCATTTTCAAGAAGTCACGATCAAAATAAGTAACTCCCTGCTAAGCTCTAGACATCAAAGTGAAGGAAGCTTTGACAGGCAAGGTGCTTCACACACCGCTTCTATTTTAGAAAGCTCTTAAGGACACCGAGAAAGCTGCTTGTTTGCCATTCCTATGCCATCCTCGTTTTTATCTAACATCGTCTGCAATTATTGAATATCATCTCATCAATAAATAAGGTGCCACCCAACAGCCCTGATAAGACAGAGCAGGTGTAAGGGACTGCAGCTCCAGACTCTGTGCCTCACTCCTGCTTTTATAAGACAAGCACAAAAGGCAAAGTTGAAACTTCTGCACCTACTGGGCACTCATTTGGTTTGCGAAAATAAGTAGATTGTGTGCACATTAATAGAGGAGGGACTAATGTTTCAGGACAAGTGGCTTCTTAAAGGCATTTAATCAAACAGTGTTGTTGTTTGTACTCTCCAATGAGGTATTTTACTTGCTCTGTCCCTCTACTCTCTGTAGAGCATACGAGTTCCAAGCGTTTTGCTCCTGGCTCTGAAAATTAAACCACTGCAAGTAAAGATACTTTTCGTTTACATGGGACTTATCACTTCTTTCAGAAGGACGAGGGAATGAACACTTATTTCAGAAGTACTGATATGAATTTAGACCACAAAAGATCCTGGTTTAATGTGTATTTGTACTGGGAGTAATAAAATCAGATATGCCTAATAAGAGAGACTTTATGGTTCATGGCCTCAGCAGATGTAAATCAGAATAGCTCCACAGAAGCTGACAGAGCTTTTTTTACATCTGTGTAAGATACGACCATGCAAACTAGCAGTTTCTTTTCCGATTTGTATTAGTGTTCACTTTGGCCTTGCTTTGGGTCAAGTATGCACATATCTGCTGGTTCCTGAGGCTCCTGAGTAGTCTTATATACATATATATATATATATATGTATATATATATAAACTTTATATATATATATATACATAAACTTTAAATTTTAAGTTTCATTATCGAGTTTTCTGTACACCGCTGCTGTACGTGGAAAAAATACCCCACCTACTCTTTCTCAAAGGCCAGAACTCTCCTTCCCCTCTTGAAATATGGCATTGTGGATAGGATTACAGCTGCAATCACCAATTCTTCATTTGGGCAATCACATCCCAAGTTGCTCAGGACATCTGGGACTTTGCATGTTGCATAATAGTCTCTGAAACTGGTGTCCATGTGGTAGAAGAAAATCAGCCATCAGGGGATGAAAAATCGTCCCGACAGAGCTACCAAGATGGTATCTGGGAAAGTTATTCTGGCTTGTCTACATGCCACAAGAGGCGGCAGGGGCAGCATGGCACAGGGGGCTTTGGCACTTCTGGGCCTTTTGATGTGTCATGGCAGCTTGCCCATCATGGTCATGTGAAGACCAAGCAGATGACAGTCCTCTGCCATCCTACCTTCCATAACAGCCTAGTTCATAGCAGTACAGCTTATACAACAGACAGCTCACTGGAAAATGTGCAAGGGTCTCAACCAGCCTTAACTGGCATAACATAGATTTCAGGAAAGCTGGAGGGTGAGAGAGGTGGTTTATGTCCTTCAAGAATTGAAGCTATCGGTTAGATGCTCCTGTGTCAGCACCTAGTGACTCCTAGCTGAGGTATGCCTTACATGTTTCTGTCCAAGTTAGGCAAGGGAGCATGTCTTTTCTTGCTGACTTGCTCAAGCTGAGAGTACTTGGGAACACGGAGAGATGTCCACTTCCACTGCTGAAGTAGGGAGAGCACAGCTGGTGATGCATGCAGTAAGTAAGCAGCCAACTCAAGACAGATAAACTGTATGCAGAAGTTATCTTTGCAAAGATGCTGAAAAAGTTGAAAGAGCCGATTCTCAGTAATTCCTTTAAAATCTCTCTGAAGTACATAGGAATGACTGGTCCTGTATACTTTTCCAAAAGACTGAGCAGGAAGAATATTAATGAGGTAGAAGTGTAAAACTGTGTTTTTAAATGAACTGAAATGGATGTTCTTTCTTAGAAAAAGGGAATGTGTTATCAGCCTTGCTAAAAATGTAGCACTCTGTGTATGTGTCTGTGTATGTAAGACTGTTTACTGCTTTTAAACATTTAGTGGTATATTTATTTAAAATGTATGTAGTATCATCTGTTGATGCATTATTTAACTGTTCCTTGATTAGCAGAGTCTTCATAGTATTTACCCATTATCATGTAGGATTACAAAGGTGGGATTACATCTGTGTGAAATACTAATAAATTCTTGGCCTGTTACCCAAATGCAGCTTGCATCTTGCTGCAAGAGAGAGCTCTTGCAGTTGCATTGCTTGGTTCTCACAGGCATATTGACATCTCTAAGAGGTGCCAATAGGCAGACAACGCCCCCCCACCCCCTCTGCCCCCATTGTGCTCTCTGTCGGTGAATAGCACTTGATTCTTCAGAAGAAGCTGTGACCCTCCTGTAACAATTCATGCCTGCAATTTATACGGTCTTCCAAGAAAATGTCTGAAGTTGAGCAATTAACAAGAAATTACTCCCTAGAGAATTCTGTTCCTCAACTCAGCTGGTGTTCAACTCATCTGTGAAAGTATACACACTCTGCCTGTATTCTTTTCATCTTAGTTTGGTTTGACAATAATTAAAATAATTCCTAAGACTGAAGAGCTGTATGTATTTGTTTCTAAGCTCCATAAGATAGAAAGACAGACCTGCTGTGTGATCTCTGGCAAGACAGTTAGGCTATCTGTGCCCTCCTTTCCTTTTAGTCTGCCTTGTTTATTAGTGAGCCTGCTCAATGTCCCACTGTGTGCATGCACTGCCCTAGAACAATGGGACCTCAATGTTGTCTGGGTCCTACAGGCCCTATTAGAATACAAATTGCTAATCATTAGTGAGAAGATTAATGTGCTAAGAGTGTTTTTGAGTCACAGTGTGTATAGTTTGGGACCAGTTGATAATCCCTGAGGTAATATTAATTTTTAAAAATCTTAACGTGCAGCATTGTTGGCACTAGTGATTTTATCATGAGTCTCCTGGTATTTGGTGTTTCTTGTCAAGATCCACTTCCTGGAAACCCGAGCATCTTGGCTTGCATTTTGAAACAGGCAACATTTTAGCGCCTACTGTAACAGTGAGGCTGGAAAACATTTCCCAAGTATGCTCTGGAGACTCAGAAAGGCAAAGAAAAAGACCTTAAAACATGTTAATTAAAATTAAAAACAAGGATTCTGCAAGAAACCTTTTTTTTTTTTTTTTTCTTTTTTTATTTTTTTTTTTTTTCCTTATTTTTTTTCTTCCATGATTTGTATGGCTCGCATTGCCTTAACCATGCAAAAATATATATCTTGGAGTGTGATAAGAACCCCCCAGTGGTTCTGAGGGGAAAAAAAAAAAAAAAAAAAAAAAAAAAAAGTACAAAGATTTAATATAGCTATGGTAAGGTTGGTACTGTCCCTCTAATTGTATCCGTTTTGTTCATTTTTTTCTTCCAGGTTTATTTTTAACAGCCTCAAATTTCATATTTTTCCCCTTGTAGTTCTCTTCCTTAATATCCTTGGGGTTTACTTTTTCTTCACTTTGTTCCTGCCCTTGCTTGGTTTATTTTTTTTCTTCAATGTTGATGATGTCCTCAGTCTTGATCCAGGCTGAATTTACATCAAGGAAAAGCATGAAAGGCATGAAACAGACATAAATGGTACAGAGAGCAGTTTTCTTTTACTGTTCTCTGCTGTGATCTAAAAAGAGCCTGGAATAGTTAAGAAAATGTCCTGGACTTATTTACACTCTGTTGAAAGTATCACTGGTTGAAGATTTCCCATTCGTTGAAGGGAGATGTTCCACAGGCCACCGTGCTGTTTTAGTAACTAATCTATTTCAATACTTCTTATGTAGACAGGCCAACAAATTTCCAAACAATCAGAAAGCTTTGGCAGATAATGTTGAAAGCAGAATACCGGACTTACACAAAGCAGTCTGCATTAATCCAGTACCTTCTTGCAGGGCTGGACTTTGATAATCAGGTCAACTGGCTGCTGCAGTGATGTTGTTCAAGACAATACTGTTGTTTGTCAAAGAACAAAATATTTTCTGGGGGAAAGAGGAGCCACAATGGGGTCTGGAAGCAGGCAAGGCTTTCTAAGAGGGCTGGAAGTTTGATTGACATAATATGTGGGTGTTACATGTTCTCTTTCGTCAAAAGACTTTGAAGTGCTTTACCTTGCATTGAAGTAAATATACCTTGCATTTTACATGGAGGAAACTGAGGTAAAGAAAAGTATCTTGCTTTGTTCAAGGTCACTGCAACCCCACTCTGATGCTCTTCTCTACCTGACCACAGTGCCTGAGAGTAGATGGAGTTGTGGGGAAACTGTAGTGTGAGCAGGGAATGTGTTGTGCCACCAGGGATATGGCAGAGGAGAGAGGGCAGGGAGGGAAAGGAGAAGAAAGGAAGGATATCATCTCCTGGATATTATTCATGACAATTCATGAATAATATCCAGGAGATGAGGAGGTATGTTGCACATGTGGGAGGTGTGGCTAGGCATCTTAATGGGCCAGGTGGGCAGTAGCTGAAGCAGGAGGAGTGTGGCCAGTGTCATGCAGAAGGCCAGTCTTTATCCTCAGCCACTCATGCAAGTTCCACTGATGTCTGGGGAGGTTTTTGCAAGAACTAATGTGAATATCAAATTGTAATCCTCTGATACTTTGACTTGTAGCTCCATTTCTCCATTTCTCTACTCTGAAAGCCGTGTCTTTGAAGAAAAAAAAAATAAAAAAAATGCCTATGTTTGGTATTTTTGGTAGGATTTGATTTGTTTCCCTTAACTTTGCTAGCATTTCTCTTGTTTCTTCTCCTCCTGGTTCTGGTTCTCCTTCTCCTTCTCCTTCTTCTTCTCCTTCTCTTGGAACATTATCATAGATATTTTTGCTGCAGAAAGAGTGATCAGAACAACAAAAAACATCTTAAAATGAAGGCAGAGGAAATAGATGACTGCATGGCTTGGTTTTGCTGTTTAGATATTCTGCATCTAATGAGTTGATTCTCATCTATCTGTCAGCTGCTTGGACAAGAACCACAAACTGCACTGAGAACTTCTCATCATGTGTTATGTTATCAGATCTGTCTGCTGTCTGCTCCTTTTTAGCCCTGTGGAAAAGGTACATGCTCTAGGTTCCTTCCAGTAAGAAAGAGACAGAGTTTTGATTTGGATCTATGTATTATTATTATTTTTTTTAATGACTGTTACTACTTGTGTGGGACAGAACGGCCATAAATACCAGAAGAGGTTGCCTTCTGGTTTGCAAGCTATTTGATCTTCAAGTTATCAAACTAATGCTTAGCAAGTGCAGGGTCATCAGCAGTCACGAATGCACAGTGGTGACTGAGTGGGAGATGTTTGCTTGCGTTATGAAATGTGGTGGAGTGAGAGTACACACTGGGGATTTGTTCATTTTAGCAAACCTGGCAGAACCTTCCTGTGACCTAAATAGAATACCTTGCTCTACATAAAGCATGCATCAGGGTATTTCCTGATTTATTCATGAAAGGTTTGCCTTACAAAGGCATTTGGAACTGTGTAATCTCAGAATACATGATACATATAGCTGGCTGCTCAGCTGGCATTTGCACAAATTGCTTTGATATATGGCTGTAACGTATGAAAGCACAGTGAGGCCAATTTAAATACTTGATACTGGAGTAAACTGGTTAAAAGAGTAAATTAGATCTAACCTACAGATTCTTCTGCTACTGCATAGAGAAGGCTGCTCTCCAGAATGAATAATTGATAAAGGGATGGGAGACTACACTCTAGTAAGCAATAAAATCCTCCGATATTAAATGGGCAGGGTTAAGGGCAGATCCATCAGTAGTGTGCATTGGTGTCGCATCTTTCACTATAAGGGCCCTTTGCTAATTTACATCAAATTGGGATCCATCAGGATGTTAACCAGTTCACTTAACTGAAGATCTCTGCTGCCTTCTGCTTGGGACAATTTCTGCCTCTGGTTGCTCATTCCCAGTCACAGAAAATAGTCCAAGCTAATTCTTGATCAAGCTTGTGAATTTATTAAGGAATGTCCAGCACATATCTTTAATGATTTGTCTATATGTTGTTCATACATATTTCCTGCTGTAATACATTCTGCAGCAAAGTGGATAGGGCTGGTTGCTTGCAAGCAAGCCTTATTTTGGAGCTTTGGAAGAAATTGGGGTTAATTTACAATAGAATGAAAGTGACATTTGTAAAGATGGTAAGAGGGGAATGCCAGAATCCATTACACTGATGATCCTACGAATGCACTGGCATTCTCCATTGGTGAGTTAATGCTCAAATCCTATCAGCATTACTTGCTGAACTTATTGTAACTTAATGGCAATTTTCCAGCTTTTTGTCATGCCAAGAATCTTATATTAGGACTGCACAAATTTTGGGGAAAAATTTTCTGAGTTAAGCTCAGTGCTATAAGACAGTAGAAATTTAACTCATTATGCATAATAGTGGCTAGAGCTTGAGCAAGTCTATCCTCCATGTTTTCCTTTATGGGACTCAAGAAAAGCTCACAATGACTAAATTTAGGTGGCTGACAATGCTTTCTGCCATTTTTGTGCCAAGCAGCATATTATGGTGCGTCTTTAGTGTAGTGTGGTATTATTTCCAAAAAAAAAAAAATGCATATCCTTGTAGAAAGTCGGTACATAGATGATTATTCCTGATGCTCTCTTATAGAGAATTCTGAGAACTCTCAATATATGCCATGATCATGAAGAATAAAAAACTCAGTGCAGAATCCTACAAGTTTTGTGATATTCTCCAGAACTTCCAGATGCGTTAGATGATCACACAGATAATAGGTCATGTCCCAGAAAGGTCAAGTAGCCAAGTAGCCTGTCTGATACTGAAGAAGAACATTTGATTACTTTCCTGAAAATAATCTTACTGTGTCCCATGAAATGAACTTTCTCAATTCTCAGTTTTGTAGTCTTCTGTTTAAGAAGAGGCTTAGTCTTATCTGGCTTTGGAAGCAAGCTGGAATAAGATTTGTCTGGTTACTCTATTTCTGGGAAGAAAAAAAATGAAATGAAACAACCAAACAAAAAATCCAGCCAACCAAACAAAAAAGCACACTGTTTCCTAGGAGGGTACCTGATTGAGCGATGATTTAAAATTAATACAAGTCAACTGCATTTGTCAGTGTTCACCCAGCAAACTCAAGGGGCATTTGTTCTCCATCCTCCAGGTAGAGGAAAAATAATTTTAAAACCTTGCTGCTGACACCATTGGCTGCCCAGAACACTAGGGAACTGTCATGTTGATTCTGTACTTCATGTCTTTTCATATGGCATACTATAGAATATAAAGTGATGTTTCATCTGTAAGCACAGAAGACATCAAATGAATGTTTCCATATTTTTACTTTTAATTTTCTTTATCAGTTTGAAGTGGTAAGCAATTCAAGGTCTCTTTCTCTCTCCTCTCTTCCTTCCCTCCCTTCCCTTTCTACATTTTGACTGAAAGGATCTGTTTCTCCAGTAGCTTTGAAAATCTGGGCATTTTAGAGTTAATCGGGACCTGAAAAGAGCAGGATGACATGAGGTTTGCATTAAAGAGTGGTATGTGGACAAGTGGCAAAGGCATGGATTATGTGGTAATAAAAACACACTGGGTGATATTTTTGTCAGAGGGCCTCACTTCACTGCCTCCAAAATGCTAAGGCATCAGGAACTTAGATTGCTGTCTCAGAGCCATGATTGCAGAAGCAGATCAGTGTGCACCTTACTTCCAATTTACTCAATTGTGTTTAGCTTTCTTCTGTCATATCAAAAACTGCCCAGGTGCAATGCTGAGTATGAGAAAATGAGGTGCGATGTAGCTTCTGCACTAGCAGAGCACCCCTAAATTGAAGCCTATTCTCATAGAGGAAAGTGGTTTGGCTTTTATTTTTATTTATTTATTTATTTATTTATTTATTTATTTCCCTCATGTGTATTGTAGTTGTTTACTTGGATTCTGTTGTTTCAAATTCAGTGATATCTCATAAAATTCTCTATGGTGGAGTATCAGCTGACATAAATCAGTGATCAGTGTGCGTCTGCTGAGGCTAACATCCTTGGACAACTGCATGAAGTTCCTGTGGTTTAGGTCACTGATTTTCAAAGTCAGAAGATCTTGCTGCAATTCTCTCAGCTGATCTGCTGTGTAACACAGGGCACACGCACAGCATTGCTTGATCATGGTAGGGGTAGGGACTGCCTGACTCCCCTTGTATTCCCCTTGCTATGTCCCCAGCCTTCTGCAGTGGGAAAAGAGTGTCTCTTTGACCCATCCATCCAATTAATGCCAGTTGTTGACAGTAGCCTTTCTCTTCTTTTTTTTTGAGACAATGTGATTTTATCACGCTGACACTGAACGCTGCTTCCCTTGTCTGAAGCTGGAACTGGATGCAGAAGAGTCAAAGAGCGAGAGATGAGTAGAAGAGAGACAGTGTAATGACAGAATGTTTCACATGCCTTTGAATTTCTAAGGGGATTAGGCGCTCCCCTGGTGCTTTGACATGGAGCCTATGGCAGCTGCTTTGGCAAAGCCTGCCAGCAGTTACACAAATATGTTATTTTCCCCTCATTTTCCCAAGGTGCAGAGGACACAACAATCTCTGTAACAGAGCAGCAACAAAGAGTGTTTGGAGCTGTCAGAGTCTGCACAGTCGTGCTCCACAGTCCCTCTGCTCCTGCTTGTACGTGGGAGTGCCTCTGAGAACTTGTATATCCATTTATGTTGTATTCAGACTCCTACCACTTCCCTTGTTGAAGCATAATTCTGCAATACTTACCGAAATAAGTGCCAGAGTCACATGAGTCAGCCCTCACCCCTGGTCTCTATACCTCCTCAAAGATCTTCTCTGGATCAACTCTTTTCCCAAGCATCAGCTGAAACAAAATCCTCTAAGTTGCTGTAACTTTATCTGCCCTGCATACTCCAGAGACTTCTTTGCACAGCAGAAGTCCTTTTCCTGAAAGCAGGACAGGGACAGCAGGTGTTGTGCTGGTGTCCCTTCAGTGGAATCTGATTACCAGTTTAGTTGCTTTTCTCTGTCTATTTGATATGGTTATTTAGGAAGCCGTGGCTGATGGCACGTTTTTAAGTCAAGGACTGACAGAAATCAGGTGTCTTCACTTTATAAAGGAAACATTAACCCACTGGTTGAGATCTGCCTGCAGCATCATTGGCAAGCATGAAACTCAAGATTTTCACAAAATGATTGAAGATCTTTTCTCACATTTAAACATTTTATGGATGTTTCAGATACAAAGTTTAAATACTTAGCAACAATGGTAGTGGAGGTACAGCAAAGAAAGGATTCCCTGAGTAGGAAAGAGGAGATGGGAGAAGAGGAGGTGATCCCTTGTGGTTGCAGAAATGGGCAAGGAAAATTACCACAAGTGAGAAGCATCAGTATTCATAGCTGCAGTGAAAGTTGAAATGATGGTCAGGGCCTGTCAGTCCCAATACCACATCCTTGAGTCACACACACTGATTCAGACATTAATTTGGACCTCAGATGTGCATGTCTGACTCCCAGTGAGCCCTCCTGGAGGGCAGAGTGTGGTCTGCTGAATACAGTGGGTGAGGGTATAAAGCCCTAGAAAGAATGTGCTCGACACAGTTCTGAATGCAAAACCTGTCTCATTGGTATCGGCAGGAGGCAATGGCATTGTACCTTTGGACAGTACTTGGCTTACTGGTCTTAGTGCAAGCCACACATGTGCACACGCACTTGCACATGCACACACACACACACACATGCACAGACTGTTCAGGCTAGCACCAGAATGCTGCTAGTGTAAGTGAACACCCTCATGGCCAGAGTGGCTGTTCTATTTTATTTTATTTTATTTTATTTTATTTTATTTTATTTTATTTTATTTTATT
>NC_048926.1:51741065-51764297 GCF_011077185.1 Oxyura jamaicensis | reverse complement strand
TTTTATTTTATTTTATTTTATTTTATTTTATTTTATTTTATTTTATTATTTCATTTATTTATTTTTTCTCTTTCCCCACCCCCCTTTCTGAAACAACCAGGCAATTTAAAAGCACAGTTCAGAGGGAAGGGTTTCTTGTTATGCTCATGAATCTCAAAGATTTCCTAAAGGAAGAACAAAGAGAGAAGCAGAAAGACAGAGAGAGCTGGAAAACCAGGAGCAGACAGCAGACTTGGAAAGAAATGTCCTCCTTCTCCCCAGCCCAGGAATGCAAACAGGAAGCCGCGAGCAGAATGTTTGGAGTGTGTGCAGCTGCAGTTGGGTCTGAAGACACTGAAAGCTGTGCCGAAAGTATTCAGCTTGCCTCTTACAATGGAGGGGAAACACTTGCTTTGACACTGCATTTGATAACCATTTTGTAGCAGGAGTGCAGACCCTTTCATTTGCAGGGAAAGGGAAGACAGCTGTGGCTGTCTTCAGCGAAACTTGCTATTCTATACGTGAGAGAGTGTGCTTGTTAGAGGAGGACAAAAGGGTGCTTACTGAAGTTCTGCAGGTGGCTTTTGGTTATTAACCAGAGGAGCTCAGCTAGTCCAGAATGTGTTGGGCTGCCTAATTCCCCTATAAAGGAATCTCAGTTGCTGCTTGGGATAAACTGTGCCTTTTTGGAGACTGCACTGTGTATTGCCTGAAACACTAAGCTTCTCCCTTGGAAACAGAAGTTTCATATCTGCTAGATCATTCTCCCATAGCACATGTTTTCCATGTGTGAGTTCCAATTTGGGGAGTTTTGGGGAGAAAATTATCTGTAACAATATCTTCTAATTCATATGTAGATCAACCTCTTCATGGTACCAGGATAAAAACACTTGAATTATGTAAATTGGTATAATTTCTTATAAATTACCATTCAAACAGGTTGGATCTGTGTCTTAATTCAAACAGCTTTAAAATTATCTCACCTAGTTTTCCTCCATTGTTCTTGATCAGCAATTGACCTTGAGCTGACTTCATTCTCAAAATAGATCAAATAAATGTATCACTCTTTTTGATTGTAATATGGGTTCTGCTTTAAAAAAGGCTTGCTGAAATGAGTCTTGCAGGTTCTTCAATTGCTAGCATTTTATTAATATACTTTGAAGCTGCCTGAGATTGTGCATGTGGCAGAAAATCCATATTCTTAACTAACCAATTGTTTTAACATGTACTTCTGGAAGATCTGCACGGTGCTGTGTATTCATACTTGGATATTGGTTACATGCATTAATTTGTCTTTTTATGGAGATGATGATCTGGATTATCTCTTCATTCTCTTGTCTTCTGATGGGATGAACGCTGAAGTTTGCACCTGCAACACCTCTAGGGAGTTCTCTGAAGGGAAGAATTTGGTTACAAGAAGCTTTTGCAAATGAACACTGGAGGACAGTGTTAACTTTACTAGGACTAATTACACTATGAGTTTCTTTGTGTCTAACATACCTGAATTTTAATAAATGAGAAATTATTGTTCCTGGTTAAGTAAGTAGGTAGAGTAGCTAAATATAGAGGAAGTTAAACTGCGGGGGGTGGGTGGGGGTGGGGGAGCTCCAGTTTCAATGACTACAGAGGAGGAACGTGCAACAGCAGTTCTGCAAAAAGCGTACCTAAGCTATTTCTCCTCTCTGGCTCTTTAGCCAATACACGCACCACCTTGGCATGGTTCTGTACTCCTTCCTGGAGCTCCCCACAACACATCCCACCAGCACCCCAGACATCAGATGTTACTCTTGTGCCTGTGAGGCCGTGGTATTTGTGGTAACACCAGGAGGTCCCGCTGCTGCCTGAGCACCGTGCTCTGGCAAGGGCTCTGTTTTTTTGGGACTGAACTCTGGCAGCCCTGGGACTTGGCCAGGTGTCTGTGCCACAAGATTGTCTTTTCTCCTGGAGAGGAAGTGTTAGCAGGGGACCACTGAAACTCTCTGAGAACATATGAGAAGTGTGAGGTGTCAGAGTTCACCTCAGCCCTCTTCCAGAAATCCATTTGTTACTTGGTGGTATCATAGCAGCAGTCTCCATTTAGTGACGAATTAACACCAACATGGCAGCTTTTATGGAGAGAACCAGATATAAATTGAATGCTTGGTACGTTCATTGCAGTTTTCTTCCAAGCACACCTAGGTGTTTCAAAAACAACGGTGAGCTTATACGTTATTCCTTTGTGTACACACAGTGTAAGAATGACTTAAAACTATTAGAGAGTGTCCAAAGGAGGACAACAAAGATGGTGTGGAGTGTAGAGGGCAAGACATATGAGGAGCAGCTGAGGTCCCTTGGTGTGGTCAGCCCAGAGCAGAGCAGGCTGAGGAGAGGCCTCATGGCGGCCTGCAGCTCCCTCACGAGGGGAGCGGAGGGGCAGGCGCTGAGCTCTGCTCTCTGGGGACAGCGACAGGACCCGAGGGAACGGCATGGAGCTGGGACAGGGGAGGGTCAGGCTGGGGGTTAGGGAAAGGTTCTGCACCCAGAGGGTGGTCGGGCACTGGGACAGGCTGCCCAGGGCAGCGGTCATGGCAACGAGCCTGTCAGGGTTCAAGAAGCATTCAGACAACACTCTGAGACATATGGTTTGATTTTTGGGTGGTCCTCTATGGAGGCAGGAGTTGGACTTGATGATCCTCATGGGCCCCTTCCAATTCAGGATATTCCATGCTTCTATAATTCTAAAAGGTAAGTAACCTCAGATTAAATCAGGGTCTGTAAGTAAGGCTGTCATATACCTGGTATCACATAGGAAGCTGGGGCTGAAAATCAGCTCAGGTGATGCCCGGCCTGGAGCTAGGAGCATAAGGTCGCCCTTTTCACCAGGAACAATATCAAATCTGGGGACAGACCTGTAGTGCAGACTGTTACGAGCAGGAAGAAATCCTGGAGTTCTGTGTGTGGAGAGGAGGATGGAAGTCAGAAAAAGAGGAGACAGAGGAGAAGCTGAACAAGATTGCATTTTTAATCAGCCTTTAGGGGAGGTTAGTAGGGAAGGCTACTGGACACACAGAATGAGACAAGACTACAAAACACCTTGATAAGAGAAGAAAGCCCTGTGTCAGCACAGTTGCCCACAAGGCAAGAGCTGTCAAATCACTGTTTTCTGACACCTTCTGTCTCTTCAACACCTTTTGTGCTGTTTTTCCCTTCTCATCAGGGTTCGGCTGACAGGGTGAAAAAAAAGGTTTTCAGAGCAAATCACAGCCTGAGGATCTTCCCCAGTTGCAGATTGTTACCCTAGGGAACTCCAGACCTAGATCTCAACCCATTCCTCAGTAAACAGCAAGGGTCTCGTGAGATAGAGATTGCCATTGCCACATCTTATGCAACAGCACAGATGTTGATGCATAGCTCCTATCTGTGCTTCAGTGCAAAGCTCACCCGTCAGCAGCTAGATGTTTGGAGAAGGGAATTTGTCTGGGGCTCTCAGTAACCACAGGCATGAGCTATCACCATTGCAATCATGGATTAAGGAAAAAGTACTTGCAATTACTGTAAGGAAAATGGCAAGCTTGCCCAGCTTGGACAATGAAATGGGAAAGGTGATTAAGACAGGCTCAGAGAAGCTGGTTTTAACAGCTGGGTTAATTTTTGAGACTCTTTGAAGGGAATCATGTTTTGAAAACAAAGAGTTTTACCTTGCTCTGTAAAACTGATGAAATCTGCTTTTCTCTATGTCTCACCCATGTGGATTGTTTTATGATCAACCCACAGATTTTCCTTGTAGGGACACACATTTGTAGGGGCACACATCTTTTACCTTGTGACCTATTTTCTTTAAACGTGAGAGAATGTAATATCTGTGAAACCTTTACCCCTCCCCCTGACAATATGATTGAAATCGATTGACTGATTCAAAAGCAATTAGGTGGGGCTGACAGACAGACAACACACAAGTGTTCTTCTTCAGGAAACTAGGCAAAAAACTCCATGGCCCTTTGAGATATCCTAAGGCCAGTATCAACAAAATTATATCTCAGATGTGAAAAAGGGCTTGCATGACTGATACCTTGCCTTTTTTTATCCCCAAAATCTATCAGGTGGTCTAATAAAACATATTGCCTCTTCCTGAAAACCTTTCCTCTCTCTATAAAATGGGCATACAAAATCTCTTGTCCCCTGGGTGACGTTAGGGTGTGTATCCCTGTGTTCTGCAAGGAAGGTTTTACACTCCACTTGTTTCAGTGCAGTGCCTTGCTGCCTTGAGCACGGAACCACCGGTGATATACCAAACCAGCCATGTGCTTTTTGTTATTCTCAGCCTCATCAACAGCACTGTATTCCCCACAAGGTGGTAGGCAACACTGAATTTTCTCTGGGGGGATCACTTTCTTTGTTTCTTTTCCTTATAGACAAATATAATCTAAGAGTCTGGCTTGCTGTCCTGGAAGTTTTCCAAAATAAGGTGATGTGCACAGTGTTTTATGGGGTAAGCATGTTTTACTGGTCAACAGCAATTGCAACAGCAGAATCTGAAACAGAGGGCCAGAATAATTCCCTCTGCGGTGGGAGTCACTGGGTGATATTCTCTGACCTGTGTTATGCAGTAAGTCAGACTGGATGATCAGAGCAGTCCCTTCTGGCCTTGAAATCTATGAATCTATGTTCTGATTACACATCTGAGAATGAGCAACCAAAGTTGAAAGTGGTGATTTATTGAATGCTAGCTACAGGCAGCTTCTTGTTTCTGAATAAGGAACTGCTTTTAAAAGGGTCCCTGTAGCTCAATGGGGTACAGACAGCTGTCAGCTCTTTTGGGGGAAAGTACTTGCCAGTCTATTTCTGTAAAGAGCATTTTAAATTTACAGTTCTGTGTAAGTGATGTTTCATAATAAGGATTGACCCTTTCTAGAGATGGCTGTGTGGTTGATTTATAGATAAATCCCCAGTAAAACTGCTTTGGGATGAGGCCAGAGTCGGTGAGATCCATCTTTTCTCTCCTGGCTTGTGCATCAACCCATATATGAAAGCATCTTGGTTTGGCGGAGTGAGTTTTGCTGTTACATCCTGCTGCGTAGTATTTGAACCTTAGTGAAACAGACGATGTGTCAACAGCTTTTATGAGGCTTGTCTTCGGCCTGTTGTTTCATTTGATTCCAAAGACGTCATATGCAGAGCAGAAGATGCCTGCAGCTGCTGTGAATCACAAGCTCCAACATTTCAGTGTAAGTGAGCCCCAGTAGAGTCCTCATACTACTGGAAGGGGTATGATGTGTCTCAGATGCTCTCTGGGAGCTGTGGTCCTTCAAAATGCTGTGGAAGGTAGAACAGGAAAGAGCCTGTGAGCTGGTGGGCCAATGCTGGCACAAAAGGCAGGGAGACTGGGAATGGTGGCTCTGTGGACATTCAGAATTTTAAATCCAGAACACTTATGATTTAAAATATTTGTTGCTCATGGTATTGACTGCAAAGTAGTGGAAGAGATATCAGCCAGGTCTGGAGCAACAAACGCTATCAGAAGCCTTAATAAAACCAATAATGAACTGAGGAAATAGCTTGCATAATACTTTTATATCTCAAAGAGGGAGTCCGTGTTAGCATATTGGTTCTAATGGTAGAAGTCCAGGGCTGAATTAGACAATGCCAACTATAAAATAGATTATTGCAGTTGGCAAACATCACTCGCTGTAGAGAGCTGCATATTCAAGAGTATAGACCTCAGTTCTAGAAAATTCTCTTAAATCAAATATGGCATTACTTCACTTGATTAAAATGATTAAATCTACCCCAACAATGAAACTGTCACCTTGAATTAGAAGAGCAGCCCATTAAATTGTAAAACATGTAAATATTAAGGCAACTGTATTTCTAGGTATATACATTATCTTTATTTACAGTAGTCTCTTAATTGAGCAGCTTAACTGAGTAGAGATTGCACTCTAAGCTATTCCACAATTATTAAAATGCATGTTTACATTTCCCTAAATTGTGCAAAAGTAATTTAGGAGATGAATTTCAAGAAATATTCAGGAAATCTGCATACAGAGAACATAATTATTATTGATATTTGCATACCTTCCCTTTCCACTTTCACGCACTATTACAAACCACACAGAACATGACTGAAGAAATGATTGGAGAGGCTGCTGTAAGTACAAATATGGATTCATCAATAAATGTTCAGGCTTCTAGGCGCAAAACAAACGGCATGGCTGTGGAGAAGAAATATTACGTTTTATTTAGATAGTTATTTGGAATGGGATCTGCTCAGATAAATCCATACTCAGAATATAGCAGTCTGTTGTGACAAAGATGAATGTTGTTGAAAAGCACAAGTAAAACACAGACAAAACTGCAAGTGCCAATTGAAGCCAGTATGAGGGGTAGCAGACACACTACGTAGAAGAGCTTCAAATGTGGGGGGAGAAATGACTAATAGTGAGATAAGCTTTCACTCCAGCTCTGATCAAAGTGCTTGTGTACCAATCTTAAGCAAAGTAGAAGTAGACTACATGTGCAATACAGAGGGACCTTCTTCTTTGCTTCAAAGCAAGAGGACCGTGGTGTTACCTGTATTCACAAATCCTAATGCACAACAGTTTGTCTCCTGCAGCCAAGCAACTGCTCTGTTTCAGTGCAGACTCCAGCTTCTATCCAAGGGCAGGTGGAAAATGGAATTTTGTGCAATTTTTATGAAAAAAAAAAAAAAAAGGAAATGAAATAATTAACTAGGAATGTTATGAACCAAAAATAAGATGGAAAAACCTGCTAGTGGAACACTCACTGCAAGAAGCCACTGTGCCACATATTAGGTTTCCAAAAGAGGCCGGTGATTAGTGGCTGAATTGCCCTTCATCTTGTGCAGATCAGGACTCTTTAAAAGATTCCTTGAGAGGCTATCCAAATTCAGCAAGGCTTTTGAGAACCTTGGCCAATACATTCCTAAGAGAGCTGCAAGAAAGTGCTGAGAATCTCAGAAGACCTTGCAGTGCAGCTGATATGGGCCCATGAACAGGGAAGGATCATGTGTGTGTCTATTTATATTTATGTGCTGTATCTACTGAGACAAGCAACAGAAAAAAGAAGCCTTGTCAAGATTATCTGTCATGAGATAGGAGAAACCCATGTATCACTCATCCTGAAGGCTGTGCACCAAGGAGCAAAAGAACCTCACGCTCCCCTGACAATGAAAATAATGAAGTCAGATTATCCAAGGAAACTGTGAGTTTGCCTCACCCGCAAACCTCAGCCCCGGGGACTGAAGAAGAATTATCAGAAAGGTCATTCTGAGCAGTCAGAGTCAAGGACAGAGCTGAACAGCCACTGAAACCCATAAGGAGAAAACACAGAGCTCACAAGAAGGGAGAAAGCAGAAGGGAGAATTCAAGGGAAATAAATAACAACACGAAAAATTTTAACACTACCAAGGAAACGTAGGAGACGCTTCTTTCCATGTTGTGAAGACCTACAATGGCATGCTGATAGGATCCCCAGAGAGAGCACATCATCTATAACTATGCAGCACTGCACATGCTGGTACTACTAATAAAAGAGAACGGTTCAGATCACAGAAATTAATTAGTTTAGAACTGCAACCACCAGGAAGAGAGCATGCACACAGCAGCATCCCAAAGTGTGCTCATATTAACGATTCTCTGTCTGGTGTGCTGTTGACAGAATCCTGTCTGTCTCAACAAAACTCTGGAAGCAGCTTTAAACTTCAGGCCCCCATCAAACAGCAAGCGGTCTGCCGGCAGCGTGCCTGCATGGAAGCTAGTAAATCCAGCAAATAAGGACTCGACAGCATCTCCTGCTGTCATGAGGAAAACTTTAGCTGCTGTACTGGAAATGTCCCTTCTCCTCAGGGGGCCATCTCATTGCATGCACTTACCATGCCTGAAAAGCAGAGCTGTGCTGCTAGCTCTCCAGGCGCCAGGGAGTCCTGCCCTCCTAACAAAATCCGTCTGTGGGGGAAAGGAGCAGAGCTCTTGGGAGCCTTCTTTGGCACCCTGCAGGATGGAGCCATGCTCTCGACAGGCTTTCTGACTGTGGAGAGAGTGTTTTTGTGTACCAGAAGGTAGAAAGAAGGTTTGTGTGCATTTTCCTATTTACCCTTGTGCAAGAGAGGGCTCGCTGCTCTGGAGTCCGGAGCTCATTTAGAGGCACCTCAGTAGTTCAGAGTTCCCATGTCCGTTACTTCATCAGCCACAATTTACTGCAGTGCGATGTGATATACAGCAGGGCCATTTCGTCTCCCAGAACTTTAGAGAGGGGGTCTGTGTTTTAGCATCTACCAGTTTTATCTCTGCCATCTGAATCTCATTTCCAGGATAACCAAAGGTCCTTCTAATTACTGCTCTGTTGAATGTATGTTGCTCCAAGTCCTTGTGATTTGGCTGAAATCTGGGGAAATGGAAACTGATGTCATTAGTCATTTCTTTGGAGGAAATGCAGTGGCACCCGGTGAAAAATGATAATAAAGTTGTATCAATCTGTCTACCTACGTGGCTACCTTGTAAACGTGCAATTTTTGAACAATATGCCTATAATTTTACAGATATTAAAGCACAACAATCACTATTCTAAGACTTAGATGGTGCTTGGCAGTATGTTTTTCAGACACCAGAAAGGACAACAGGATTTTAAGTTTTGCTTGTCTCTGTGCCACCACACACATTACGGGCCTCTGATGCTCGCAGCATTTGCTGCTGGAGTTCAATGACCACAAAACACATGGGGTCAGCTCTGAGCTCTGCTGATGATTTGCTGTGTGGCTTTGGGCATGCTGAGTCCCCTGCCTCAGTTTCCACATCTAATATAACACTTTCGAATCAATTATCCATGACAATAAGATGAGAAAGAACACAGCATTGATTTTTTTTCTCTCTTTCCGTTGGACGTGAGGATTGTGATTTATCTGTTACATTGGAGTACATATCTATGCAGCACTCAATGTCTTGTAAACACTCATTAATGGTCCTTGGAAAACCCCCATGAGGTTGGTAAGCAATATCACTCTCATTTTGCATGTGAATCATGGCAATAAGAAAGACAAAAGGACACATTTTAAAAGCAATCTTTTATCATTGTATCTACATTTATTTGCATTAACCTATTCTTTTAAAAGCTGGCAAGATGGAGATTCCACAGCCTCCATGGACAATCCTCCTCAGTCCTCTTCTTACCATCAGAAAGCTGATGACTGCCTGATTTAAATCTTCCTCTCTGCATTTTAAGCCTTTGGGTGGGGAGAAGCATTTGTATCTTGTCTGCAGCAGCTCAGCTTTATGTAAGGATTACCTTCATGACTCACCACAGTTTTCTCTTTTCAGAGCAATCCTACCTCATTTGGTCTTTCCTCCTTAGTCATGTTTTTTTTTTTTAGATTTCGATCATTTTGTCATCTGGAATTTCTCCAGGGGTCCATGTCTCTTCTCAGGTGTAGTGTCCAACGCCTGACGCTGTGTTCTGGCTGAGGGGTTGCACAGAGGATTACTTCATATGCCTGCTCGATGACACTCCTATTCATGCATGTGAGAGTGATGTCAGCCTTTCTCAGTAGTGTGACATTGTTGACTCATCTTCAGCTCACAACTGACAATCATCCACAGATGCTTTTCTACACAAATGCTGCTGAGCTAGTTGTTTCTCTATCGGGTATCTGTGTGGTTGGTTATCCCCAGAACAGTCCTGGTGAATTGTGTCCTGCCAATTTCCTACCAGTTCTATGAGCTGCCAATGTAACTTTTCTGCTCATTAGAACATTTGCAGCCCTTTTCACCTCAGCACTATCTCCAGATCTACCTGTATTTCCACTTATCATCTAAATCATTAATGAAAATGGTGAATAGTACTCTGGAGACAGAACCCTGCAGCATCACCTTTGAAACATCCTTAGATTTTGACAGCAAACCATTCATTATTATTACCCAGTCCTGATTTACAATCACTTTATTCCAATATTATTTCATTTTTATTTAGATATTCTTAGCTTGTTTGTGAGAATGTCTTCTGAAACAAAGTCAGAAGCCTTACAAAGTCAAGATAGATGATACCTACTATCTCCATCTACACAAGGTCTGTTTTTCTGTCAGAGAAAGAAATTAGGTTACTTTGACATGATTTGCTCTCCACAGCCCCAGGTTGACTGCAGCTCATCTTCTGTTTTCCTCTCAGTGCTCACAGATAAGTTTATCTGGGACAAGTGGTCAAAATACTAGCACAGTATCTAGCAGGAATGAAGGTTAAACTGGCTGGCTTACAGCTCCAGCTCTCCCTCTTCTCATTTTTAGAAGCTACATGTGGTATTTGCTCTTTCCCAGTTTTCTAGGACATAACCCTTTCTCCTGGCTTCTCAGAGAAAACCACTAACAGCTCTGAAATTGCTTCAGTCTGTTCTTTTAAGTACTACAGGATAAAGTTCATCAGGTGGAGCTGATTTGATAACATTAACTTATTGGAGTGTTCTCTAGCACATTCTTTTCCTTTTTGGGCCTGACATTACCTCTTTGTTGCTGCCATTCATTGGATTAGCCACCTGGTTGCAGTTGACCTCTTTACTGAAGAGTGAAGCAAAAAGACATCAAATACTTCTGTCAGTGTCTTTCCCTCCCCATTGAGCGGCAGGCTTTTTTTTTTTTTTTTTTTTTAATGAGATGCTTTGGCATATTTGTTATTCTTTTGTTGCGTTGGCATAGCTGTTTTCAGTTTTATGAATCTGTGATATTGTTTTGTGTTTGACTTTGCAACTGGACCTACTTTTCACCTTTTTTTTTTTTCTTTTTTCTTTTTTCTTTTTCAGGAAAGTACAGTTGTGCAAACAGATTCATCTTTCCTGCAGTTTCTCTCCCTCCTCAAATCTCGGATAAGTTGTTAGTATTGTTCTCCCTTTTCCTGTAGGTTTGTCACCCATGGTCCCTCTGAGTTTACTGATGTTTGTCTTCTTGAATTCCTGCAGGGTTTGTTTGGTATTCTCTGTACCCTTTCTTAGGGTTACGATTGCTTTTACTTGAATTCTTCCCTGTTAGTGAAGAATGAAGTGTGTTGTTTTTAACAGAGAGACTAATGCATTACGGAACAAACTGACTCTTGATCAGAATTTTCCATCTTTTTGAAAACAATGTTTTAATGGAGTGATGGAGGCCAAATGCAGAAATATTAGGTGGTGTCCCCTTGCCTTTAAAACTCTGTATTTGTGCAAAGTTTACGCAGGCATTTCCCAGGTGTCTCACAGGAAAACTACAGGAGAGCCAGCAGTAGAGCCCAGATGTCTGGGACCTGTTACAGTGTCAAAACTGTGGATTCATCCATCATTACTTTTTAAATGACATTTTTGACACTCAGGGAATTTGGGCTTCCTTGATTTGGAGGAAGTTGCTGATTCCCTGAACAATCACCAAAAAAACCCAAGCAATCCCCAGGCTGAAAGGGCAGTTTGATTGACTGATATGTAGAGTTTCTCCTTTGCAAGCTGATGCAGGCAAAATCCATCAAAGGTAATTTAGAAGTCACTTTTAATTTGCAGGTAAAACATGCCTTCTGGAATGAGATGAATTTCCAAATCCCTTTTAGAAAGAACACAACTGATGGTTTGTTAAATCTGTACTGTATGTTTAATATATCTGTTCCTTTGTTTCGGTAAAGAAAAGCCATGTGCTTCATTATATGGGGTTGTATAGATCCATGTCTTTGTTCTACCTCTAATCTTTATTAAAATCAAAACAGAAGGCACTAATCCCTCAAATAAATGATAATTTATTTCTTCATGTTCGAAGTATGAGGGTTCCATGGTTGCTCTTATACAAATCAATTCAATGATTTTAATTAAAAATAGAATGGTTTAAGCACAAGACATAATTAAACAGATGCCTGCTAGAGCTACCACATTGGTATGCTCCCTTTTGCTGGTTTGAGCACACATTTCCTCCACTGAAGTCAGTTACTGCCCATACAAATTGATTTCTACACCTCTTCCTACATTCTGTGAGTGTCTGCAGAATCTGGGCCTACTTCCCCTTTCTGATCTCATGCTGATGTAATTCTGCTGATTTTCAATGGAATTACATTGGTGTTAAATCGCCGGCTTTATTTGGGTTGTTCACCGAGATCCATGTAGAATGGGTCATTTAAAAGGTCATGCATTCTTCTTGTATGAAAACAGTGAGTGCTCTTGGGCAAAGAAAGTCTCTTTTCTTCCACATTTTATGGGCCTAACACCTAGTTTGTAGGTACTACCACAATAAAAATATTATTACTGTTGAGAACAGCTACTAGATATACTAAATTCCTTCTGTGAATTCTTGAAACCCTATATGTTGCTTCCAATTAGGGAAAAGGATTTGAAATATTTGTAGTGGAGAGAACTTTCCAAAGTGCTCATCACTAACCTTGATCTTCTCTTCCTGGCATAAAGATGAAATTCTCCCAGGCTTCAGTGGAACCTGGTAGGCTGTACTTCCTCTTCTAATTGTTGTGACTGAGGACCATGTACTTCAATGCTGCAAATGATGATGCTGTAAATACTTCAACTTCACTAGTCGATGACTCTTGGTAAGAGCAACTTGGACCATTATATTGACATTAGTGTTGCTGCAACCATTTCTGTAAAGGTATTGGTGGCTATTGGTGACCAATTTTTCCTAGAGGGAACTGCACCTTGTTAAACATGTTTTACATCAGCGGGACTGTATTTTATTATGAATTTTTGTGGGTATGATTGTATCAGTGCCAGAGTCCCAAGTGGTTATAGCTCTTCTGTATCCCAGCTCTTTGAGAGTGAAACTGTGATAAAAAGCTACAATTCTGAAAGTCCTGTTAAGAGTTAATGCTCAAACTCCAACATTGTCTTAAAACTATGTTATTTTGTCACTTTGTCCAAGTCCAGAATTGGGCAGAGCAGAAGAACACTGCTTTCTAACTCCTTCTTACAGAAGCATATCTCATAACCAAAACCTTCTTTCCTGCACTAGTGTTGCTGCTGTTGTTTATTTGCCTCCTCTCTTAAAACAAAACTTCATTTTTTTTACACATTTTCCCTCTTCTCTTTCCCAGTTTTGGGCCAAACTTAGTGGAATGGACTGATATAGTCTAAAAGAAAACAAACAAACAAATAAAAACCAACACATACAGCGATAACAAAACACAAGCTGAATGGAAGAATGTCACCAAAGAAACAAATGATCTCTGCATCACCTTCATAGCAAGGACTAAAATATATCACAGAATCACAGAATAGTCTAGGTTGGAAGAGACCTCCAAGATCACCGAGTCCAACCTTTGACCTAACACTAACAAGTCTTCCACTAAACCATATCCCTAAGCTCTACATCTAAACGTCCTTTTCAAGACCTCCAGGAATGGTGACTCAACCACTTCCCTGGGCAGCCTATTCCAGTGACTAACAACCCCTTCAGTAAAGAAGTTCTTCCTGATATCCAACCTAAACCTCCCCTGGTGCAACTTTAACCCATTCCCCCTCGTCCTGTCACCAAGCACGTGGGAGAATAGAACAACCGCCACCTCGCTACAGCCTCCCTTCAGGTACCCCTAGAGTGCAAAGGTCATATAGGCAAAGGTCATGTTGCAGTAGGCTGAGACAGCACAACTCATTTCCTCTTTTGCCACATCCTATCTTTGCTGCACGTGGCCAAAATAAGGAGGACAATCTGCTCACATCAGGAAATTGGTGCAGTTTGATGTGCTTCGGTTTCCTCAGGGTTGTCAGTGGAACTTGGGAATCCTGTAATATTGCATTAGGGACAAAAAACAAGAGAACTGCATGGACTGAAGTGACCAGAAAGAGAGCAAGTGGTTTCAAAGCAGTTAAAGCATAACTCAATTAATTAATTTTGTTTAGTTGTAGGTGGACACAGTTAAGTGAAATATACCCTTCTGATGTCAGCAGACCATTTGTGCCTTCCTATTTGTACTTACAGATTTTTTGTTTGTTTGATTGTGGTGCTGCTGCCCACATTTAAAGCAGACCAGCAAGATATTGTAGAAGACTGCCACTTTCATATGGAAACAAATACAAGCAAGGAGAGTAAATGCTTGTCATGCTATGGCAAAAAATGTTTCTCAGCCTACCTTCCAGAAAGACATTAGGAACATAGGAGACACCTATCAGCATGGCATGGTGTCCTCTGGAAAGGCATTTGCCTAATGCAGCTTGCAGGTCTGTGGAGCTCCTTCACCTGGCAGGCTTCTGAAAGGTGAGGGAGAGAGATTCAGACTCTCAGAGCAGAAGGTCGAGCTGATCAGAGACAAGGCTTAGCATACAGGTGAGGTAGTAACCCTGCACCCTTGAGAGTAGCCCAATCAGATCGAGGTGTTGAAATGCAGCCATGCCCTTCTCAGCTTAGCAAATTTGTTGGTATCTCACACACGTTTCACAAAGATCATCTGCTTCTTGGTTTTTCTGGTTGATGAATGATTACTTTCTGTTGTAGAGGGCATTCAGACTCTTTGTGATGATCACAGGATCAAAGGCTAATTTAGGCTGTAAGGGATCTTAGGAGGTCATCTAGTCCAATCTCCTGCTCTAATGTCCCAGAAAGCTGATCAGAGAGATTAACCCCATGTTTCTAAGTACAAGAAGACAATTTAGTCCTTTACAGATAGATTTGAGGTTTCTAGAATTAGCTAGTTTAAAGGAATTTCTAGAGTACCTATTGTCATGATACTTGACAAGACATTATATGTAACTCATTGTTATAGTATCTTGTGCTTTAGTTATTTTTTCTTCAAAGTGCCCTGTAGAAAGAAATTTCACTATTGAAGTTCTTTGCTGTGAAAAATTGAACTAACCTCATCTGCAGCTGCCTGCCACTCACTGCCATGTTTTCATGTTTTTAGAAGCTGCTGTACCACTGTATCTCTGTGTCAATGAACAGATTTTGGTCTGCTCCAGCTAGACTATATAAAGATATGTAGGTGTATGTAGGTGTATCATATTTTACTTCAGTTCTTCTTCTTAAACATTTAGAAAGCTTCAAGGTAACTAACAGATATTTCAGATATTTTACATGTGAACACCTCACCCAAGCAGACCCTGATGAAAAATCTTTGATTAAGACAGTGAGGAATTTCTCTGGCATATGTACATAATCTGGATTTTACTCTTGGATGGTTTTTTTTGCCTCCGTTGAGCTTGAAATTTCATTAGAGCAAGGATTGTCTCTTTCAACTATATTAGCAGTGAAGCCATGCTTTATGAACGGAAATGGACATATTGTCTTACATGACACACCCCAGTATGCTACTTATCGGTACATATGACTGCATGGTTATTGCTTGTTGGACTTATAATGTGACCAGAAAAATATAAAGAGTTTTGTGTTGTTGACCTTGATGGGGATTTTTATTATTATTATGATTTTAATTTCATCATAGATATCTTTGGGCTAGTCAGAAAGTTTCAGGATTAGTTTAGGATTTTTAGCAATGTAGACTTCAATCACTTCCGTTCCTGCTTCTTTTAGGATGTGCCATAAAACTCCTAACAATCACCATGTTTTAGAAAAATACTGTGTTCAGTAGTCTTATACAGTGATCTTGACTGTCCCGATTCTTTGATATGAAAGAATGTGCCATAAGTACTTCTCTTCTTCTCCTTCATGTTTTTTGTCTTGGAGTGCATTTTCTCTCTTGATTAAACTTGATGTTTTCTGCTTATGCTCATTTTCTGACCTCTCCTAGCTTCTGATCATGTCCCTGCTGAGTTTATGCCTCTATTATCATACTGTCTGCAATGCTGTGGACACCTGCTAAGTCTGAAAAAAGCACCATTTTTCAGCTGAAACAATTCTCTAGCAGACTGTGATTCCAAGAGTTAAGCCGTGGAATTTGAATTTTTCCCACTGGGTGTTTAAAGTGCTCAGCACAAGTAACTTGCTGTCTAAGCTAACCTGTCAATACTGAGGCTTGTCAGCTGACATTTGAGCAATTTATCTCCAACTGGTTTGTTAGGTTTAAAATAATGCTGTCTTTCTTCAGAGTTGTAGGATCCAGACAGACCCACACTTGATCATACTCCGTCTTGTTAACTTTCATAAATGTAAACCTGGGATCTCTCTCACTAGAGCTTGGATAGACATTTGTGGGAAACTCTTTAGGTGTGGTTAAAATACTAATTTGGGTTAGGCAAAAGGATAAGATGGACTCTTAGGATTCTGTACAGTCCTATTTTCTGTGATTATTTTAGCCATGGGAAGAGGTGGCCCACTTACTACTTGAATGTTTTTTTTTTTTTTTTTTTTTTTTTTGCATTCTTCAGTGCCTGTTTATCAGCGGACTTTTATCTGTGTGTATAAGAGTGTTTCCCCTTTCCTTCAACCATTTATACTCATTTGGTCTTCAAATATAGGTTGATATTCATACTCTTACTGTCTCATTTGCTATTGTTTTTAAGTTCAGCTGTCCCACAATCAGTTTCCCTTTCAGGAATTAGTACTGTGCACAAAATAAACTTAAAAAAAATTTTTTTTTGGGGGGTGGGGTGGGGTGAGAGTGTGGTGGGGCTGGGATGCAGTTGGGGTAGGTGTGAATAATTATTAACAGTTTTCCATTCATAATTCTGTATTTTGACACAACATTTAGGTGAACTACACAGGATAAAATGTTCAAAAGACTTGGGCCCAGCACTTTTTTATAGAAGGTGCAGCTGTAACTAAAAAAATTGCTCAGGAAAAGGAATTATGAGATTAAATCTGAGTATTTATCTCACCAGATGTCTAAATCAGGTGAAGAAAAGTGTGAATGTTTGGAAATATGCCTGCAAGTCAACTGCAAGTTCAACTTCAATATGGAAAAAAGGAAATATGAAAAACGAAAAGCATTTCTTCATGCTTTGCAGTCTGTAACCTGAGCCAAAACCAAACCAAACTAAACAACAACAACCAAATAGATTCTGCACCTGGAAGTGTGCCCCTTAGTTTATCACTTTATATATATTTACCCAGGACATTGTGCAACAGGTGTGTCCTGCTGAACTGGTCCGTTGGTTCTCCTTTATGGTTCTTTTGATGGGACAGATGGATTTGTGTATCCTAGGATCATAGAATATCTTGAGTTGGAAGAGTCTCGTGAAGATCATTGAGTCCAACTCCTGACTCCATGCACAGTAACCTATGACTTTATCTACAAACATTTTCCAAATGCTTTTTGAGCTCTGACAGGCTTGGGGCCTTGACCACTTCCCTGGTGAGCATGTTTCAGTTCCTGATTGCCCTGTCAGTGAAAAGCCTTTTCCTAATATCCAGTTTGAACTTCCCCTTATGCAGTTTTAAGCTCTTCCCTCATGTTCTATCACCATTCACCAGAGAGATCAGCACCTCCCTCTGTGTTCCTCCTCATGAAGAAGCTGTAGACAGCAATGAGGTCACCCCCCAGTCCCCTCTTCTCTAAGCTGAATGGCATCTTCAGACAGTGTTTGTAATGGATGTTCTCAGTTTTCATGGCATTTGATGCAACAACTGTAATGAAGTGGAAAGGAAAAATAGAGAAACGGAAATAACTGTATTAGTTTACACTAATGTGAATTTATTAAAATTCTAAGTTTTCCAGTCTACATGTTTTGTCATATGTTCCAGTCCCTGAGAGGGTTTGAATGCGGTGAAATCAAAACTTGTAGAGCAGAACAGAATACTTCTAGAATTTAATTTCCTATTAAGTAGTTTGATAGCTTGTTGATACAGTTGATGTGTAATGACTTCATCATATTTTGATATCAAAAGATGGACTAACTTCCTAGAAACTGGAAGTGTCTAGAATATTACTCACAGCTATTAGGTCAGCCCTCCTTTCTTTCTCCCCCCAAGCAGTTTGGTTTTCCTATTGATTTTTAGGTTTGATGCAATATCGTTCAATATCAATGCAATATTGATGCATATCGTGCAATTATCGATGCAATAAATAATTGTTTAAAAAACAGTTGCTTTTATTATCATCACCTTTGAGGAAAGCATTTGATAGTGTTGAATGGACAATAGAGATTAGATTAAGGAAAGAAAATGAACAATTATATGACACAATTTGAAATAAAATTGTAACTAAACATTGTAGCCTCCTCGTCTCAAAGGTAGGCAATAATGAACATAATAATTTTTGTTTGTTCCTCTGTCTATGTGGCTTTATTCCCACTTGCATTTTCCCTTAACAAATACTAAGGACGAAACCCATAGAAACATGATTAGCTGCTGACCTGTAGGTAGTGATGGCTTACAAGTGTTTAACAATTTGGTAAAATTTTACTATGCTATATATTATATAGTCTCATATAGGAATTAAACATTAAAAGTTAAGCTGCTCGCTGAAGATAGTCTATCCAATTTTAATAGTAATGTAATTGAGTAATTATGGAAATACTCATTGATTTCTATACAGAATTCTCAAAAGGATGTTTACAGATGTCCTCTACGACAGGGGGCATGACAGATTGACATTAAATACCCTGTTGCAAAAGCTCAGTGGTTAAAATATATAGCAGCAGGTGGCAGAGGTCTTAATACCTCCAAGCAAAAACCATACTCTTGCTTCTTTCTGCTATAATGGTAGCAGAGAAGATCTGCTTTCATAATTAATACCTTTTCTGATGTTAAACTCCTGTACGCTTCCTCCATCCTTCAGAAGCCTGAGCTACGTCATTTCTTATTGGACAATCACTAATTTGAAATAGTAATTGAGCAATGTCCTTTTAGATCTAACCTAAAACATTTGGAGTCCATATGGGAGAGTTGTCTTGCCCCACAGTGCTGTGTAACACAAGCCTTCAAAAGCAGAATAAGTGAAGCCTGGGGACACAATGCAGCGTTTTCAGCTCTTGGAGCTAGTCATCAAGTGACAAAGGCTCTGCCAGCTTCTTACCCATGCTAGCTTGTCCTTTGCTGAGCTCATGGATCATCTCTGCCTATGTTAACTATTACCGGCCACAAAAGATGTAATAGCTAAGGATATCAGTGATGGCTGTACATTGATTGAAAAAACTTGGGTGTTCTGCATATTGCCTTGTCCTCTTAAACAGATGTTTTGAATGGTATAACTAACATTATTTGGTATTGTTTTTCACAAATATGAGCTTCCAATAAAATAAAGATAACAACGCTCTAAACATTTATATTTTGGGAAGATATTACTTTGTGTGGTCATGACAACTATGTAAAAGAACTGCGATTAAAAAAAAAAAAAAAAAGCTTTTTTTTTTTCTTTTTCAAGAGAAAAACAGAAATACATTTCAGAATTCATACCTTTTGGGTGAAAATTCAAATGAAATTTAAATATGAAATTTTGGGAGGGAATCTTACATTAGGATTTAGATAGCCAACAAAATTCCTTTACAAAATGAAATACTCACTTCCTGTCCACAATTAGTTTCAGTTTGCCATACAGTTAATAGAATCAAAACCAAACAAGACACTTGTGCACTTGTAATATGACATAAACAAAGCTGCTAAGTAAAATGCTTTGGTTTATGCTCCACATCCTACATGACCTGTGGTCTTTATCAGCTGCTTCTGCAAAGTAAGAAGAAAACACTGCCATTTTTACATTCATTTTGCACTGGCTTAGGTACAATGGGTACACAGCAAGGGGGGAATCATAATTGTATAATTTCTTTATGTAAATGTGTTTTGCTGAAATATCAGAGTGGATGGGCATATTAAAATAAAATATAACATGAGTTTGGATCAAATCTGCTAGTATCATGAGCCCCAGTCCTGTGGTTACTGCATTCCATTAAGATGTTTTTATAGCAGTCTTTCATTAAATGTGAACCATTATTTTATGACTCCCCCTTACTGCCTACTTTTTTATTTTCCTTGCTCCCCTTGCATCACAGAAAACCTGTGGGCCCAATACACATGGTAGCTTTTCTACTGAACAGGTTGATCTGCTAGTACGTGTAGCATCACTTGATGTTATGACTGGATATTTTTCCCAGCCTCCTGCATTCTCTCTATTTGGAGATGAGAAAGATTATTTCATGTAACTTAAAGGAGTTTCACCAGGGGTATATTTGCCCCAATAAACTGTGGTTATAATGGCAGCTAACCCCTATGTGTTGCAAAAAGCTTCCTCTGGATGAAGCCTGTTCTCTGGATTCTCAGTTTTCCTTCTTAGGCATGAAGAGCTGGCATACGGGATTCACTATTATGTTGATAATTCAGTAAACAGTGAAATTAGATCTTCTGACAATCTCCTACAGGAATTTCATTAACTGCAGGCCCAATTATAGAACTTCATTGCAACTACAGCACAGGGAGCCTATTTAGCTGCCTTACAGAAAATACATTTTCCACCCCCTTTGCTAGTCGGATGGTCTGTTCTCCATAGGCTTACATGTACTTTACTTCTCTTGGGGGGATGTTTGATTTTTCCTGGGGCTTTGAACTTACAAGTACTTTTGAACAGATGGCAAGAACTGAATATTTAGCCTCCACACATGGAGCAGAAGAATACAGAATACATCATCATACACTGAAATGTATGCAGGAAGTCTAGATATGTTTGACTCTGTAATAATAAGTCACATTCTGCAACCACAATTAGCTGGGTAGACATGAAAGTGTTGCAGAAGCTCTAGATCCACCAAGAGGAAAAGTCCAACTACAAGGAATCATTTGAAAATGTAACCAATAAAGGGGAAAATGGAAAAGAAAGAAAAAGAAGCAAGTCAAGAATGTGTTTCACAGTGCTGCCAAAACACTTCAGCATCCTGAGCAGCCCAGATAGACAGCCATAAATCTGACAGGCTGAAAGTCCATCTGTAGTGAAGTGTCACAGGCACCCAGAAAAATTAGTGGCTGGGAGAGGCACACAGTGGTATGTGTTTTATCTGTGTTATCCTTGGGCTGTCTGTGCTGCAGCTCTAAGTCATAGTTGTGTCAAAGGCCAACAGAAAAAGTTCATGGAAGACACAAAAGCCATATGCAGTCTGGGATTCCCTTGTTCTTAGCTTCTTTCAGGAGTACTATGCAGAGGCAAATGGTTAAATCCTAACAGATGCTGATCTGTCCTTTTTGCCCACTGGGGAAATGCTATGAAACAATAAGGAAATGGGTGGGTTTGTAAGACAGCCATCGAACTAGAGGTTGGATAATTCTTATGTTCTGGAAAGACAGGGGATTGTCAATGGTGGTTTTGGAGAGGGTGCATTTTACATGATGGCAAAATACTCAGGAAATGTTCTGAGACATATTTTGAGATTGGAGAGAAAAGAGCAATCAGTGTGGTTAAGCTGGGAATGATCCACATAGAGGCTGTGGTTTAAAATATGGAGATTGCCAAGAATAAGGATATAGGATCTGAAATCTATGGCAGTGGAGATAGTATCCTCACCTCTGAGAAGGGACTGCATAATTTAGGGTGTGTCTTTAAAAAGCTGAGAAGAGGCAGGAGTGACCAATGTAATAACCCTTTATGTTACAACTAATTATTGCACTGGAGAAGTCAAGAAAACAGTAAATGAAATTCTCACTAGCCTGAGGTATAAGAAGAATAAAAGGGGCATGTCAGGGAAAGAATCAGCTTTGTTTAGAGGTGGACACTTATGAAGGAAAATAAAAATTGAGAGAAGATACTTTGGAGAAAAAGAAAACCATACAAAATAATACAAAAAGGTGACAATTTCTCCTTATAAACACATTTGCCGAAACCAGCAGTGATTGCAATTCATTTCCTTCAGGCCTGGAGATTAATGTCTTTGCAGTATCCTTTTATTGTGGTTTTTCAGCTGACATTGTTGTAATTACTCTGGCTGGGGTGTTGTTTACCCTTACAGTTACTACTTTTAAAGACCAGAAAGGTCTAGGAGGCAAGAGCTGATCACAGACAAGCTGCTCTGTGCAGCAGCCTTTCCACCTCATCTCTCCCATGGAATGAATGGATTAGACATTTGACCATTGTCTATAGAGGGACCTTACCAAGCAGCATTTTGGTGAAGCACTAGATGGCCTTGTATTTCATCTCACTGAGGAGAAACAGTATGTTTTGGTAATTCATGAGTCAGTGTGATGTCTTTCAAAGCAAGAGGCCATCAGTTCCGTTTTCACTTCAAGACGGCAACCATGCCAAGAGAGAATTTAGATGTTTAAAATAAGTAATTTTGTTGTGCACATAAGCTGTGAGAGGGTTGCCACTTGTTTAAGGCATTTTTGTGGGAGTCTAGGGACACGAAACTGAGCCTTGCTACAGACTCATGCTGAGGACTTCTCTGAACTGACTCAGCTGCAGATAAGTACAGACTTAGTCCAGCTATGGAGTCACTGTCACTGGGGGTGTTTTAGGACAGGTTGGACGTGGTGCTTAGGGACATGGTTTAGTGGGCGATACTGGTGGTAGGGAGCAGTTGAACCAGATGATATGAGCGTTCTTTTCCAACCTTAATGATTCCGTGAAAGGCAGATAAAAAGGACTCCAATCATTTCAGTCTCTTCTGGGCTGTGGGACTGGAAAACCTTCTTTAACCACATTGACTGAGTGGGCCAAGGATATTTCAGAGACCCATTGGTACCTCTCCCACCCACGGCCTCCTCCAAGTGCATTGTCATCAAGGAATAGGTAAAATATTTTGTGTGTGATATAGTCAGTTTTCATGACTACACCCTGAAGCTATTGCACTGTGTTGGACTTGTTTCAGTGCCAGTGCTCATTTGTTGACCTGGATTCACAAAGTACTTTGAAACTGAGACTACTAGGCTGTGCCAGAGGAACAAAGTGAACAGGCATTTTGTCTCCAACTTAGCAAGACCAGTCTGCACAGATAATCACAGAGGCTGACCAATTTCTTTCTCATTTGTCTCTACCAAGACTGCCTAGTGCCCTCCGAACCTGTTTGGAAGACAGATTTCTTGGATGAAGTGGCCTGAAATTCTAGGTTAAAAGAAGCTTCATATTCCAAACGCTACATAAAATGAAATATATTAAAAACAACAACAGCACACAGGCACAAATAAATATATTTTAAAAACCCTTCTGACTTATGAGAGGTTTGCTCAAGTTGAAAAGCATATGACTAGAACTAGAATTTGGTGTTTGTACCAATCTGTTTACTTGAAATGTATTATTCAGCTATTAACTTTCTCTGTGGGCTTTATAAAAATCTAAGCTGTGTGTGGTCCCCTGGTACATATGGGAGACAGAGCTGGAACTCAAACTGTCTGTGTTTGTAGCTGCAGTTACTGTCTTCAGTGGACATTTGCATTATGTTAACAGTATCACAGGCCTTTTTTCCAGTCATGTTACACCTATCTGTATCATGAAAAAAAAAAAAAAAAAGAA
>NC_048926.1:51729980-51736065 GCF_011077185.1 Oxyura jamaicensis | reverse complement strand
CCCCCCCCCCCCCCCCCCTTTTTTTTTCCTGTAGCATACATTGTTTATCAGTTGGCTTTTCATCTCACCTTTTCCTTTTGCCTCACATTTTAGGGGGGGAGGTGATGAGGGACTGGGAATTTTTACTATTGTTGCAAGGAAGATTTTGGAATCTCTAAACACAAAGTAATAGTATTTTAAATAATGAGAAAAGATTCCACATGGAAAGCTCATCTGGCTGTGGCAGTTTGTGACTGAATGAGAGAAAAGTGCCCTAGAAGCTATTCATTAGGAATTCACTGGAAGCTCTCAAACAAGCCTGGCAGAAGCTGAAATTGAAGTGGTCTCTGACCTAATTTTCTTCTGCATGAAACATCTGCATCAAGGCACTCTTTGATGTATTCCACTTGGCTCTGTCTACAGTATTGTATCACATGGCTTCAGCGTTGCTTCAGTTTTAAAAGACATTTCCAGCCTGTAGAAGGTAATGTGATGTTACTGTTACCCAAACTAATCACTCAATGTGCTCCCGAAATAGAAACAATAGAGGTTCAGACAACGATGTCTGCTTTGCAGTCGTTGTTGCTGCCTAAGCTCACGGTTTAAAAAACCCAGATCTGTGATATTCATCTCATGTAATTCATCAACACCAGGAAGGGGAGGGAGAGAGGGGAACTGTGAGCCTTCTGTGTAATAGTATGTCAGAGGACACAATGCTTTACATGTGTGAGCTTCTCATTCTTTGCTGCTCCAGCCATACAGTTAGTTTAGCGCATTAAAAACAAAAACAGGGAAATGTTGGAGGACATTATCATAAAACCTCAACAGAAGGAGCTCCTGGTTTTCATTTTGCTGTTTGTTCTCTGCTGATTGACACCCAAAGCTCACGGTGAAAGAAACGCGAGCATGTTTGTGTAGATGCGTGGATGATGTGTGATGTATTTTGAATATATATATATATATATTCCCCTTCTTCTTTTCTTTTCTGCACAACAGTGCACATTTCAGATCCTCTCTCAAGCTCTTCTCAAAGTGGGGTAGAAAACATAGCTGTACAAAGATCTCTCTTTAAATGTGCATGCACACTCACACATACACACGCAGATAAATGCATAAATAAGAAATGATTATGGTCACTTCTTTACTTTGAATGAATAGATCTTAGCCTTCTCCAGAAAGGTTTTCTGCTCAGTCTTACCTAATGGCATGCTGCTGTTTCCCCAACCTTGCTTGTATTATATGAATAACTGTGGTGTCTTTTGTATTCCACCCCCTGAAGAAGAATCCTTTGAAATTCTAAATGACTGTGCTGCGGATTTTAATGTCTGTCTCTTAGAAATAGCCAGGCAATACCCACTCATGGAGCAAGATGCAGCAAGCCTTTTGAAAGTTATTCAGCCTGCTTCCTCAGCCTCATGAGTGTGTGCATGTGTGTATACATGTGCTGTTTAGTTCTTTGAATGTATGGCAGGAATATATTATTTCCCTGTGAATCACTTTCTCTTCCTGTCCATCTACTCCACCCCCCAAATCACTCCTTCTTTTGTTGACATGGGAAAAATAAAGCTAGCCGGCTAGGGAGCTTGCACAGGTCTTGTGTGTACAGCATGAGATGAGTTGGTGGCTTCTCAGTGCAGTTCCTTGCAGAGATAAGAAGGAAAAGGCAGCCCTTTTGCTGCTAATTAGATGCCTCTGGGGTAATCACAGCAGAAAAGCCATGGCCCAGGAGTCTCAAAATAGCTTGCTCCCTGGGGTCATTTTCCCAGTTTAGGCTGAAACACATTGGGTAGGCAGAACGGAGGGAAACAGACTTGCTCCTGTCTGATTGCACAGCTGGCAGATACCTGTGTCCTCTCTCTGGTGCTTCTCCTTTGAGCCCTTGTTTCTTTGCTTCACTGATCAGTGGAGGACTTGTATCTGGTAGTGATGGTATAATTAATTCCTTACACAAACAGTTGCTCCATTCCCCGTTGAGGTCATGAGTATCTCTGTGCTGGGAGTTGTATGCATTGTGAGAGCCTGCTCTACCTCTGGAGAACTTCCTTCAAAGTGCATGGTCCTGAGGAGACTGGGGTAGGCAGGGAGTGCTGAAGGTACACAGCCAAGGTCATGCAGCCACAAGCCAGGAAGCAAACTTCACTTGATCTTCTGATGACCAAAGTGCAGCACTTTGCGGTGGGAACACCCTCTCTCAACTTCTGCAGGCAAGCACCAGGCCAGCCCTCAGTGCCTGTCGCCAGCAATAAATCTCCTTGAACTAATTTTGTAAAGGACAAAGCCAATGATTTAAAAAAAAAATTTTCTTATTTAAATATGTTCGCCCCATAGCTTCTTTGCACTTCTGTTTTTTCTGGAAGGGCAGTGACGAGCAGGGAACCCCTCTCCCACTGCATTCACAGATAACAGTCCCAAAGAGTTATTTCAGAGAACATATTTAAATAAGAAAAGGCAAGGTCTCCCAGCGAGCGCTGAGGCTGATTTACACTTCTGCATGGACGTGGCTGGCTGCGGATGGTGCCTGGCAGAAGCTTATCATGCCCACTCTAAAAATAACCATCTCCAATGGGCAAGATCTGCACACTCAGCCCCAGCCTTGGTTTGCAAACAGTGACATGACATTCAAAAGTGGCAGAGAAACTCTTTGGCAGGTCTGTGATGCTTAAAAATCCAGAGAGGTCACAGCAGCAGGGCTTAAAAAGAGTTGCTTCTGCCTAGGGAGAGTCCGGTTTGCTCCCCAAGAGTGGGAGGTGCTGAGGGCTGAAGTTTGCTCTCCCTGTTTTGTTTTTGTTTTTGTTTCCCACAAATTGCTCCTTTCTTCCCCTCTGTCCCTGCACACACACCCCTCCACCACTGCCCCTGCTTTTCTCAGAGTTTTATGATGGTGGCACAGACCTGCCTGGTATTGGGGTGGTCATGCCATCCAAATGCTCCCGGCCCAGCCCCTAGTCCTTGAAGAAATTAAAGCTGCTGTTGTTTCTTACTGGTTGTCCTGAGCTCTGGAGACCCCTGTTTTGCAGTGCAGTAAGCTGCAGCCTCTTCACCAGTGTGATGTTTCCTCTTTATCCACCCCCTTACATCTGAACCCTGGAAGACAAGCTGGGTTTTGTCTATTCATTTGGCAGATGGTTAGGTTCAGATCTTACAGGAACATAATGTTAGAAATTGAGCATGTGTGTGTTTGTGTTTGTGTTTGTGTGTGGTGGGGAAGGGATCCCAGATCATTTTCTTCCTCTGTGGTCCTATAACTGCTGGCAGTTTTGTACAAACTCCTCTAGGTAGCAGGAATAAAAAAGCTGCCTTTTTTTTTTTTTTTTTTTTTTTTTCTCCTCCGTTTTTTTTCTCCCTCAAGTCTGTGCTGTATATACCAGCAGTGTGGTCTAGGCCAATGCTGAACATTTGTGCCTTGGACAATAGCACAGCCTGGCCTGACTATTATCAGCTGCTGTTTTCTGGTTAGCTTTCCTTTTATTCAAGTGCACAATGCAAGCCTTTATCACCCTTCAGTCATAGTGACTCTTGAGGAATACATCTGGTTTTCTCTTTCAGCAGCTCTGAAAAGGTCAGTCTGTTCATTTCTTATTCGTAGGACACCACATTTTTTTTCTGAGCTGGAAAGACAGGCCTACACCTTTTCATTCCGTCTTGTACGTAATTAGACATGGTGTCGCTCTAGAAACCTACCCTTGAAATCCTCCCGAGTAACTCTTTCAGAGATGGGGGAGAAGCAGAGAGGGAGAGCGGGGGGACCACTTCCATCCGGTCTTAAATCTCATTGTGTGGCCACAAAAGCACTTCCCCCAGCGTTGCCAGCGTGCTTTTTTCTCTTCTTCTTCCTTTTTTCCCCCCTTTTCCCTCCCAAGGCTGGTTACTGCTTTACTGACACGCCACACATGATAGAAGCTCTCTCACAAAGAAGTCCACAGATTATTTGTGCAAACGCGACTGTAATCATTTTCACTTCAGCGACGTCCCACATTCTTCACGCAGGCTGTAACATAATAACAAGTGTGCCCATGAGGAAAGCGCTCGCAGCAGCTGGTGTCTGACAAATTATCCCGCTCCAGACAGGCAAATGGTGACTTGAGCTCCAGCAGTCAGATGGACGTGTGTTTTGGGTTGCCTCTGCAAGCCGGGCAGGGTGGGATAAATCCTCTGCTGGTGGAAATCAGCACGGTTCCCGCCCCCCCTCCTCCAAAGCCTGGCGTTTTCACCTCTGCTGAAGGACACTTTTCCTCCCCAGCTGCTGCTCGGGAGGTTCTGCCTGGGAGGCACCACGCAAGGCTCAGGCTGCTGCCCCAGCAGTGGATGTTTCTGCTGCCTCTGGCTGAAAAGAAAACAATGCAAGGCTTGATGGTCCTGTTTCTCCTCAGGGATGACTGCCAACAACACCCAAAGGGGAGAAACAGAGGGATGTTTCATAAAATTAATCATTGATCAGTGTGAAACAAAGTAGGAACATCACCTTATTTTCTGCCAGGCAGGCAGGATTGGAGCTGCTAAGACTCAGTCAAGGGACATTTGGAGTAACACTGCTGGTTTATTAAGTTGTCATGCCAAGGCAACTAAGATATCAGAGTATGATTCCTGAATCCAGATTGCAGAGTTTCTGGTTGGGTTTCTTTCCACATTTCAGCTTTTCCTTTTTTTTTTTTTTTTTTTTTTTTTTTTTTTTTTTTTTTTTTGTGTGTGTGTGTGTGTGTGTGTGTGTGTGTGTGCTTACATGTAGAAAGCCTTGATGCAGACTAAAACCTGAGAGAAACCTATCTCATTCTCTTTGTGTCCACCATGTTTTTCCATGTGTTCAGGGAGGCATGGCTGCAGTCTGTTGGAGCACCTTTCCTGGGATTAAATCCATTCCTCTTTTGTCCTTTGAAACATTACCACAGAGCTTGAGTACCTGGTACAGGGCTTACCATGCAGGGTCAGTCCGTACAGCTTAAATTGCTTAACACTAAACCTGAACATTAGAATTCAGTCACCAGGATTATTATTATTATTTTTTTTCCTATTAGGAATTTCTACCTCCAAACAAAATATGCAGATGCCTTGTGTCACCATCCACCACCTTGAGTTGGTGCTCACAAAGAAGCCAACAGAGTTGAACAGGGAGAAATACTCTGTGGGAGAACACTGTCAAAATGGCTGAGAGCAAGAGACCTCCCATTTCTGCTTCAGCCTTTTCCAGGGAGATGGTAGGTGTCTTCTTGTACAACAGAGCCCAGGAGCATTGCCTTTTCCTAAGGAATTTACAGCAGAGTGGGAAGAGAAAAATGAGCATAAAGAGGCAAATTAATTTGCCACCACACTATACCACACCACAAGCTATCTGTGAGACTAGGAACAGATCCTCCTCCTCCTGCATCTATTTATTGAGTCACTGGACCATGTCTTCACTAATGGGCAGCCCCTCTTCCTTGCTTTCAATAGAAGACTTGATCTACTACTCCAGTATGGCAGATATGTTTAAACAGACACGTTTCTTATTTAAGTTTCATATTTTAAAACAAGGGACTGACTAAAGAGAGAGGGAATGTAGTTTCGGGTACTGAATTCCTTGATTGGTCTGGAGTTATATATACTATATATATGTATGCACACATATGCACACTCACACTTATATATTTCAAGTTGAAGCCTTCTGAGACTTTTGGTGATTTACAGTCCTTTAGCAGTGAATAATGTCTTTAGAACACAGATGGAACATTTGAAATCTTCCATAAACTGTCTATAAGGTACCAGTTCCTACTAATACAGTCAGACTTCAGGGTTTATCATAGTTTGTATCAAGGACCCGGATTTTCAAAGGTTCAGAACAATGTGGTCTTAAAATTTGCCCAGAGTTAAAACACATTTATAGTTTTATCACATTGGACTTACAGTAAATTGGAATAGAAATTAGAAAAGTGTAGAACAGTTATGTGCTTTTTGATTACTTCTTGTAGAAAGATATAAAAATTCAGAGTATTGGCATGCTGTAAAAGGTAGTGTTCCTTTCTTTTCAACATTGCATATCTGACAATTTATGTGTTTATTTATTTATTTATTGGTTTGTTTGTTTGTTTTCTTTTCTTTTCTTTTCTTTTCTTTTCTTTTCTTTTCTTTTCTT
>NC_048926.1:51702900-51729970 GCF_011077185.1 Oxyura jamaicensis | reverse complement strand
TCTTTTCTTTTCTTTTCTTTTCTTTTCTTTTCTTTTCTTTTCTTTTCATGATGCTGAATTACCATTACCTTGTCTCACACAATTTGCCTGCACACAAGATATCAAAACATGGAAAGAAAGAGCTGGACCCTGGCTGAAAGCCTGAGGTATAGCCATCTTCACTATGCTCCAACATTCTGAATAAGGATGAAAAGTAGGTCTTCCATGAAAAGTCACCTCTGCCTTTAACATCCTGTGGCAGCAAGTTTTGTAAACTCTCCAGAGAATATATCCATTTAGTTTTTTGCTTTTTGCTATTGTTCTACAAGCACTGAGTTCTGTTGGTTTGTCTTTTCATATAAAGCAAGCCATGGTGATATCCTCCATCAGAATATAAACTTGCAACACACAACTTGTGCAGATTAAATCACCTATCGTTAAAAGAAACTTGTCTACCAATATATTATAAACGTGTCAATAACTTAACCCATTATGGAAAAAATAAAAATAAAAACAAAAATAAAAAGGACATCATCTGATGATTATTTTTCATTTGTTTCCAATTGGGAAGATGCTTCTGTGACAAAGCTGAAAGATTTCATTTAAATTTTTGAAAAAAAATATATCTTAGTGGTGAAGGCTGAAAGGCCAGAAAGAACAGTTCCCATGAGAAGGGGTAGTCTTACTACAGCTGTGATAGTCTCAGGACATAAGCAAGAGAAATTCTGTAGCTTCCAATGAACGTTTCTGTCAGAGATAGTCTAACAGATATATATCTGATTTGGCTCAGAGTAGTTATTTTCAGCTTTGAAGTCTTTCAAACATAAAGAGAAGTTTTTGAGAGTGGAAATCTTTTCTACTTTTTCCAACTACACCTGGTTTATGTGTTTAAACATATGACCTCAACTGGCAAATGTTGTCTTACATTTCAGCAAGGTCATTTTGATATTTCTGGAACACTTTATTCAGAAAACTTCATTTCATAGGTAATTTCAAGGTTTCATTCCAATTGGAGGTGAATGATGTCAAAACTGCTTGCATTGCTTAACAACTTAAAAGTTACAGTTTTCAACCAGGTCTTCTACAAATAGAGACAAATTTCTTCAGAAATAGGCACTGTACTTCATCTGGCAACCTTAAAAATTTGCATGCCCTTCTCATTTGGGAGGTTTCTGAGAAACTTAATTACTGGGTGCGTAGCCAGTCAGAAGCGATAGAGGTGCACTTTTCTGCAGCACTCTATAGGTTTCAGAGCATCCTGTCTTAAATGAGATGCCTTGGAAAGCTTTTGAGCAAATTTGTTCCTAATGTACTTGAGTTAAAAATGCCAGAAGTTCTCAAATGAGAAGTTAGGGCATTGTCTTTGCCTGTCTCTCTACAGCTATATGTCTGTGCATGACAAGTGTTGGGAAAATGAATATAGACATCTTCATTTACATGTGTGTAATGTACATGTACATCTGCAGGGTGTAAATGTGACAGCCACTGTCTAGTGAGGCATGTTTCATCCTTTGTAGGTAGGCCAACTTCAATCCAGAATGGGGAAATGTTTCCTTTGCTGGAGGCCAAACAGATCTTTCACTCCTATATTTGGTGGGCTACCCATTTCCATGTAACAGTGGAATTCCGGAGTCACACCGTCCACCTCCAACTCTCCCTTCACAATAACGTATGCATGGACATGTGAAATCAGGCTACAGGCCAGATCCAGCCCACCACGTGTAAGTTCCAACACCTGACATAGTGTTAAAGCATCATAATGCTTTTTTTTTTTTTTCAATTTTTTTTTTTTTTTTTTTTTTTTTAATTTATTTCCCCCTCACAATTTACAAACCCTGGTAAGTCTGATGCTGAAGTATTTTTTATTTATTTATTTATTTAATTATTTATTTATATATTTATTCCTCCAGAATGATTTGTGTATGTTACCATTGTAAATGCTCTTGTGTTGCTGCTCAGACAGTATTTATTGTTAAGAAGATTGACATTGGTATCATCTTTTTGTTTTAAACAAGTGGAGGAAAATTGCATGACTTTAGCATTTTTAAAGTATGTTCACAATCAGAAGTATCTCTTGGTAATTTTATTTATAAGAAATGGCAAAAAAAAAGCATTAGCTGTGGAGTGCTTTTCAGTAATTCATAATTCCATAAATGTGCAAAACTATCACCTATGTTTAGAGAAACATTTGTTATTGGAAATTACATATATGCTTAAAAGTTTGCACCCTCAGCTGAGCTTCATGTTTGCTTTATCATTTAGGTGATCAGGTGAAGTTCAATGTATGCATATGCATGGTTTTAGAAAAAGTACTCAGTTTCCTCTGTCCACGAAAAACTGAAGTTCAATATGCCACAAAACCATAAGACAGCCTGATAATTCCTAGGGAGTGCAAAATGTTAGGTTCAGTTCTGAGATGTATTGAAATTTCTTATACTGTCCAAATAAATGGGACAGCAGAGATTACACTTTGGTATAACATCAACAGAACCTTACTACATTTGGGGACCAAACTTATGGACACCTGTCTGCTCCAGAACAATAGGATCATAGAACTATAGAATGGTTTGGGCTGGAAGGGATCTCTAAAGATCACTCAGTTCCAACATCACTGCCATGGGCAGGGACACTTCCCACCAGACCAGGTTGCTCAAAGCCCCATACAGCCTTGAACACTTTCAGGGATGGAGTATCCACAGCTTCTCTGGGCAACCTGCTCCAGTGCCTCATCACTCTCTGAGTGGAGAATTTCCTCCTAACCTCTAATCTAAATCTCCCCTTTTTTAGTTTAAAACCATTACACCTTGCTCTATCACTACATACGCTGGTAAAGAGCATCTCCCCATCTTTCTTGCAAGCCACTTTTAAGTATTGCAAGGCTGCAATGAGGTCTGCTCGGATCCTCTCTTCTCCAGGCTGAACAATTCCAAACCTCTCAACCTTTCTTTTTAGGAGAGGTGCTCCAGACCCCTGACCATCTTTGTGGCCCTCTGGATGCACTTTCACAGGTCTGTGTCTTCCTTTTGCTGGGGTCCCAGAACCAGGTGCAGTACTCCAGATGATGTCTCAGAAGAGCAGAGTAGGTGTGGAAAATCACCTCCCTCAACCTAGTGGCCACATATTTTTATGGAGCCCAGGGTAGCATTGAATTTCTGCCTTCCAATCACATATTGCTGTCTCAAGTCCTACTTTTCAAGCACTGGTATCCCCAAGTCATGGTCTTCTGATATCAGGACTCCCATAGCCTTTCTAGCTCTCTGCAGTTACCACACTCAGAAGTTGAATAAAGAGTATCCTGGTGCTTGGATCTTCTTTCCACAAAACTTCCAGCTCCATAGCTTTCTGTCCAATGCAAAAGTTAGTTCTAGGTATAGTGTTCACTGTGGGAGGGTTTGAAAATTCAGAATGTGAATCAAGAACAAGCACATTTTTTCACTAACACTGAAGGCTTGACTCATGACTTCATACCCCTTGGCGGAAAGAGTGGTGGCCACTTTGACTCTGTGTGTATCAGCCTTGTGCTGCATTTTGCTACTAGCTGAAACCCTAAACCTTGTCAGCGTGAGCGATGGCTCTCACATACCTATACATGTGGTGCTTAGCAAACAGGACCCCTACAGAGAGCTCCACCAGCACTCTTCTGCAGATGTTACTAACAACTTTCTGTGATGAAGCATGAAGGACCAGTCTCAGTTGTAAGAATGGGCTCAGATCAAGATTCTGGACTCAAACACCCCTGAAATTTGTGGCCATAGAAAATCCAAGCTCAACTAAAGATGGGATGTCTTTAATACCTAGAAATTCCCAGGATGACACTGAAACATTTCTTGATGGTGTTTCTACAAGGTGCAGATAATAACTCTGAAGTCTGTGAAGATCTCAGCAAGCAATGACTGGAAATTCACTATGGATTTCCATACCCTGATAGTATAAATTAAGCACTTACTGTTCCATCTTTGCAGTTTCTTTTGTGTTAATCCAGCCATACTCTGTCTGTGAGGGGGCTACTCACTTTCTTAGCACTCAGCATCATTTGTTTTCCTTATTCCTTGTTCCTGTCAGAGGGCAAACACTATTGCTGTCACTTAGAAAAATAGGATTTTGCCTGCTGTGCTTGAGAAATCTTCAGCACTAGGCTGATTGTATAGGTTCCAGGAACTCCTGTTGTAAGGCTGGGATTCAGACGACTGATCTATAGCTGCAAAGGTTCACTGCTTTACTGCACCAGCATAAAATGGAAATGTTGTAACATTCCCATCTGTGAAAGACTTGCCAAAACAGTTTAGTGTTTCAAAAGCCGTGTACTGAACGAAGACAAGATCTCACTACAAGCTGTGGGAGCTGGGAGAGTTTATGAAGCAGAAAGTATGGGCTAAGGGAGAGATCAGACCAGTGATAGTTTACTGGCCTTGCAATTCTTTTAAGAGGCACTAATGGTAGTGGACTGCTACAGTGGAAGTAGACCCAGACTCATTTAAGGCAGTAGCATGAAATTGGTTGCAATAAAATTATGCATTAAATGTGCATTATGTTTAATAAGACTGTATTGCACTCCCAATGTTTACTCTGTGCCCATTGAGGCTGATCCAATTTTCTAAAGTTCTCCAATTGGTTCGCTATCAGGTTTTCAGCCAGAAGGTCAAATTTCACTTGCTGTTAGTACATGTCTCCATTACTTTGCTAAGGCATTTACACTCCATATTCATTACCTCTTCTTCTTCTCTTTTATCTATCTCCTCTAACTTGACTGCTCCAAAACACTCCCTGTAGGTGGCATGTTCAACACAAATGAGTTCAGTCTTTAATAGTTGTAGACTCAAGAACATATACATGCACAAACACACGCTCACACAAACACACAAAGAGAAAGGGGGGGGGAGGTTATTTCCAGGCCCACATCGGAGGTAATTTTATGTTACTTCACTCAAGGTGTATAAATGACCTTTTGCAAAATCATGGGTTTCAGATATGAAACTGGGAACATAAGTAGAGAGGCTGGAATATATGTTTAGAACAGTGTGTGATCATGACTGTACCAAACCGGGAGCTGGATTGTTTTAATCAGAGGCAATGATAGTTTTAGTGTTCCAAAAACACATTATTTCCCAACATCTCTACAAACTCTGTCAGCACGGAGCTCAATGTGGGTAATGCAGGCGAGTAACCAGCAGGCTTACTTTCTTAGGGCTTTCTGTTTCTTCGTGAATGCATTAGCAGGAAAATACAAGCCTGCCTGTATCCTGCCTGTATTTTGTTCTCCTCTGTTGGGAGATCATGTTGAGAGAATTCCGCCTGTCCAACAAGTTTCAGCCAATAACGTAGCATTCATCACTCCAAAATGGACTGTCCCTGTTAGCAAAACTGTCTGGGCTGGGTTACCCAGAAGGAGCCATTGTGCGTGACACTCGGTACTCTGTCTTGGCAGTGAGGTCTGTGCCGAGCCTTCAGCTTGATTAGTTAGGGAAAATGCAGTGGAGGCCCTAAAAAGTCTTGCCAATGCCTTGGATAATGAAGTTTCTGAATTAGCTAGCTGCAAGGTATGTCCAACCTGCTGTCACTTCCCTGTCTCCAAGATGAAGTAGATATACCTATGTTTGCTTTAAAGCTATCTCCTCGCAAGCTGCTAGCTGTATGCAACCAGAAACTGCATGGCATGCTGGAGCACAGAATACAGCCTGGCTCCTCGTGAGCTGCACTCAGCCCATCCATGCCAGCCTGGCAAAGGCACTGCTGCCTGCAGTGGGGCTTCACACTCAGTGCTGGCCCATCTCAGGAGCTTTCCTGGGTCTTCCACAGTTGACTAGGTCTTCTTTAGTGGAAACCAAGCTGGAGAGAGCTTGGCAGTCATCCCCCAGAAGATACAAGGCTGTGGGAAAATGCTCAAGCTGGTGGAGGAAGCAGGCAGACATTTTTCATCAGCTTTCTGGAGTGGGCTGGCCACCAGTGCACCTGCTGTCCTGGGACCTGGCTGGAGGTTCTGTGAAACCCCTTCATCCACAGCAGGAGGCTGGCTATGACCCCACCACTGGTGGCTGTTAAATCTGCCCTCAGCAGGTCATGCTGCCCTCACACCCTCTCAGGCAGCATGCTTCTTCTGTGTTGGGGGAACACAATGTCATGGCATTGGTTACATTTTACAGTCCAGCTTCTGCTATAAATTCCTCACAAGTGTTCCCCTACAGCTTTCCAGCTGTTGGTCTTGCCAGCCTTCAAGTGATGTTGCCACCCTTTGAGTGGTGACTTAGTGCATTTCTTCAGTGTGAAAACGGTACTATTTTTTTTGGAAAAAAAAAAAAGAAAAAAAAGAGAAGAAAAAACAAAGAAAGAAAGAAAGAAAATAAGAGTAAACCATCCCTACTTGCTCTGCAGCTGTGGAGTGCTGTGGGACCACTTTACACCAGCTGGAGACATCTTCACACTTGTGTCTGCACTATAAACAAAAGACCTCTGGGCTTTTTCTGGTAGTTCTTGAGGAAGCAGCTAGATGAGGCTTAAGCTGTTGTTTAAATATATCAGTCTGAGAGTATGTGGTGTTGCTTCATGAAGGGGCTGGAACTGGCCCATGGAAACGAGGAGCCACCATCAGAGGGGAGCCCTGTTAAAGGAAGTGCTGAATCACCTCCAAAGACAGAGAGTCTGTGGCAGAGCACACAGCATTTCTCATTCACTACACAGCCAGCCTTGCCTCCCTCTTTTGTCCCAGCACATACAGACTGTGAGATAATTTCTGTTACTTGTGCATGGAGAGAGCCATGTGTTGGTGGTGCTCTTCTGCTTCTTCTACCTGTTCCTGAGTGGATAGACTGTGAGTTAATTTGTGCTCCTTGTGCATGGAGAGAGACATGTTTTGGTGCTACTCTTCTGCAGCTCATACAGTTATCCTGTGGAAGTGGCAGTCTATGAATTCAGGAACATTACTTATGGCTGAGGGAACACTGATTCTCATTTTTAGAATTTACAGTGCCTTATTTTCATGAGATCTCAAGCATCTGACCTATTTTATAAAAGCGCTTTGGGTGTTGTAAGATGGATACCAAAACCTGTGGTCCCCTAGAGTCACTACTTTCAAAAAGCTTCAGAGAAATTTTATTAACCTCCAAAGGGAAATAATGTGTTTCTTGAACACCATCTTTTTTCAGACACATGCAACAATTTGTTAACATTTTTGCAAACGTTTATACGAGTGGTGCTGGGTGGCCAACCTCCACGGTGCTCCTCACCACAGGCAGGGAGGGCCATGTGGCTGAGCAGGGACTGCACCTGCCTTCGAACTTCTCCACCTCCATGGGATGCATTAGGTCCGTATGGGACAAGAGTGGGTCCCCATCCCATCCAGAAGTCCCAAAATAACCTTTGGCAGAAGACTGGGGCAAACAGCTGAGGCAGCGGCTGCCTTAGCTCACCCAGCTATATCTATCCAGTCATGAGTCAGAGTCCTAAATCTATGAGCCCAATACCCACCTGCTTTGCACTTGTCTTTTCATTTCTCCTCAAACAGTGATAGTGGGCCTGTTTTTCCTGAATGTCTGTCTGGGCCTTAATGTAGAACTTGTCATGTTTGGCATGTCATGTTCCTGCAGAAGATAGTGTCACTGTTAACTGACAGCCCTGTGTGTCCCAGAGGTCCCAAGTGGAGGGACAGGGTCAGAGAACCCTGAAGTAGAAAAGACACAGATGTCTCTGACTGGTTGGAGAATTCTGGTTCAGAATCATTGTATTAAATTTGCATCTCACAAGAGCGTCACTGTGAGCCAGCACTGTGCACCTGCAGCCCAGAAAGCCAACCGTATCCTGGCTGCACCTAAAGCAGCGTGGCCAGCAGGGCTGGGGAGGTGGTTGTCCCCCTCTGCTCTGCTCTTGTGAGACCCCACCTGGAGCACTGCATTTAGCTCTGGGGCCCCCAGCACAAGGAGGATGTGGACGTATTAGAACAAGTCCAGAGGAGGGCCATGAGGATGATCAAAGGGCTGGAGCAGCTCTCCTATGGAGACAGGCTGAGGGTGTTTGGGTTGTTCAGCCTGGAGAAGAGAAGGCTCCGGGCAGACCTTACAGCGGCCTTCCAGTGCCTAAAGGGGGCCTACAGGAAAGCTGGGGAGGGACTTTTTGTCAGGGGGTGGACAGGAGTAAAGGTTTTAAACTAAAAGAGGTTAGGTTTAGATTAGACATAAGGAAGAAATTCCTTACTCAGAGGGTGATGAGGCACTGGCACAGGTTGCCCAGAGAAGCTGTGGATGCCCCATCCCTGAAAGTGTTCAAGGCCAAGTTGGATGGGGCTTTGGGCAACCTGGTCTGGTGGAAGGTGTCCCTGCCATGGTAGAGGGGGTGGAATTAGATAGTCTTTAAGATCCCTTCCAATCCAAACCTTTCTATAGTTCTGTGATTCTATGATCAGGTGTTCAACCTGAGCAAAAGGTCTAGACTTCACCCAGTCTTCAGTGGGCACTATATTTTAGGCATGTGCAGTTCCCACTCAAAAGAATATGTTCATATACATACGTATTTAGGCTTTTAGGCATTTAGGTTTTTTCTTTGAATTATGGCTTTCTACTTCATCTCAGCTCTTTGTATTTGCTACTGCTAACTTGAAGCTGAGGGCTTGAGATGGGACTAAATTTCATGGGTACCCACTAGTGAAAGGCTTACAAAAAAAAAAAAAAAGGTATAGTTTTGATTTGAGTAAATTAGATTAAATTGCTGAGAACAAGAAAAGCAAACAGCCTCTGCTATCTGGTTTCCATGCATAGGAAAGAAGGCCCTAATTCATTTCCCACTGAAATCAGCAGAAGAGATCTCACTGAACTTACTCTGCCTTGTATCAGACTACAAGTAAATACTTCTTGGTCTGGCTTTATTTATTTAATTATTAATTATTATTATTATTATTATAAGCTTTACTTCTTTTATTTCCCCTCCATTTTTTTTTTCCCTCATTTTCTTTGGCTTCATTGTGTTCTACTAGAAATGTAGGCTGTGGAACATGTTTGTATGAGGCTAGATGGCTCATGCTATTATATTCCACGATTTACATATAATTGCATAATTTACATGTAATTGGTAGAAGGCCAGCACAGTCATGAAAGCACAAACAGATATATACTTCTGGTTGAAATTGACTTATCAAGTAATAGTTACTTACTTTAAAAAAATAAAATAAAATAAAATAAAATAAAATAAAAAAGGTGCTGGCCTGCTTTATCTGCTTTATATCAAATATATCAAATAGGGCTTTAGATAATAGCATTTATTTTTTTTTTTTGTTTGTTTTTAAATAATTTATGAAAATGGTCACGTAGAAAAATGGTCATCCTAGTCAACCTTGATTTTTTCCATGGTCCTGTGCAGATGAAAGTGAATCTTAACTCCACATCAGTGAATGGAAAAAATTGTCTTGACTTACATGGAGACAGATTTCCTCTAAAAATGTCCTTCGGTGGAGCCATCAAAGCAAAGGGAAGACTCTTAGCCTTCAATCTGAAGGACAATAAGGACCCTGTTTCAGAACAACACAAGCACAGTCATTTTGACCTGGGTAGATGTAAGGCTGTAATCCAGGAAGGTGCTTACACACATGCCTGCCTGTAAACAAATGCTTAATCCCATTGGAATCAATTGGGCCTCAGCTCAGCTTGAGTTTTCTTTGCTGCGATGAATTTAAACATATGCATTGAAGGGAAAATTACTCACAGCACCCTCACCTTTAACAAGCATGATGGAAAAAGTTTGCAGTGAAATCAGCAGGACTTCAGGCAATGTGATTAAGTGACTTTCTGAATCCAGCAATTCAGCTTTGTGCAAACTCAGGCCCATGGACCCCGTTCAACACCTTCTGAGGGCAATGGGTGCTGGATCAAGGCTTAGATGCAATGGAATTTTTTGACACTTCTGCAATTTTTTTAAAAAAAAAAAAAAAAAAAAGGAAAAAAAAAGGAAAAGATTTGAGAAGGAAAGAAAAGGGAGAGCAAGAGTGTGTTTTATTGCTTCACCACCTTTCAGAAAAACAGCTGGTGAGTGAAATGAGTAAGGTTATGAGAAAGTAGCTAGTTCTAAACAGATTCTGTGATTTCCCTCCTCCAAATGACCTGCAGGCTGCTAGTTTTTGTTTCCACACTCCCCAGGACTAACTGAGATCAGCAGGCCACTGGTCATGTGAAGAACAGAGATTATGCAGGAATAAGCTGTTCTCTCATTCCTTCCAGCCCTGTTCTTCTGCATGTTCCCTGTTGAAATTCAAGGTTCCATCCCTTTGTGTTTCAAGGGGTTTATCTGATTAAAACTAAATAGAAACTGGAGGACTAGATGTTGTCTATGCCTCATGCCTGTATTTCCTATAAACTACTGGCAAGCATGTGAAGAGTTCTCCAAATTGACAGTGCACACAATGTCCAAATCTAATTTGAACTGCATGGTGCAGCTTCAGCTTTCAATCACACAGCACTTCCTCTAACACAGTGACTGCAGTTACATTTCCAAATTGGGACATTTGAGAAATTGCGCATCATGCAGCTCTCTCAATAGACCAACATATGTTTCAGCAGAATCAACAGGCTGACAAACTCCAGGCCACCGAGAATTTTACGTATCGGAGAGCGCGTGTCGTACATGAATCAAAGTGCATGTCATGCTTCAGAACTTGGTATGTGTATATCTGCAAACATTTTCCAGTGTGGTTATTAATTATAGGGATGCTGTAAACAAGTCAACCTTCCTCACACGTCTCATTTCAGCTTCATGCAGCAGCAGAGCCGCGTGCCAAACAACGTCGCCAACCCACAAAGGCTCTCCCACCTGCTTTGCTTCAAGCACTGTGAATGATCTTATTGTGCTTCGCAGGACATGCTTGTTAAAATTAAGCACGTGCTTGGGTTTTGTGGGAATGACATGTAAAATGCTTGGAGAAGAATGGAGAGAGGATAAGGAAGAATAGTCTTCTGTGTGGGGCAATGGAAAGGGTTCCGAAGGTCTGGGGATGTGAGGTCTGAGGTTTGGCCCTATGGCCTTTGCTCAGTCTCTGAGAAACTAGGACATTACAGGTGACCAGCCTCAGTGGGGAGCTGTGAGGGAATAGTCATTAATGGTTATAAAGTGCTCAGAGACAATGGTGATGAGCACTGTAAAAAAGCCTATAAATAATAGATAAAAACTTCCCTTCTGCTGACTAATACGTGTTGTCCTTTATCTTTTACTGGGTCAGAACTGCACAACTTAACTGCTGCACAGAAATTCTGTGGTAAAAAATGGGTTTTACCCACTATTGTGAACAGAGAGCTGGCGAAAAGTAGATCTGTGAAGTGATGAGTTTTTCTGAGATGGAAACCTACTGTTTCTACATCATTGCTTGTGACAAAAACACCTTTTACAGAGCAGGTTGATTTTCTTCAGACTAAGAAGAAAAGTCCCCCCCCTTTTTTTTTCTTTTTGTCAACAGTGGCTCCCAGGCCAAGTGGCAGGTAGGAGGGATGGTGAGCTCGCATTTTGCATTCTCACACAAAACCCCCAAAGAAGACTTATGGGTGTCCCTCACAGAAACAGTTCTGGGCCATCAAGGGCCATATCCTGGAGAACTTCATCTCTGTCACAGACTTCCTGTGTGACAACTGGCATGAAGCTGAGTGCTTAATTTTCCCACACTTTAAATAAAAGAATTACTTATAAAAGGGAGTATTTTGGGAGGATGAATTAACACTGCTGATGGGCAAAGATGCACACTAGCTTTGACTTTGAGGTGACTTTTTTTCTTTCAAAAGCACAAGTAGTGCTTGAAATTAGTTTGGTTGTTGCTGTTCAAATTTCAATGTTTGTTAAACTCAGAGACCTGAATTTAGGTTATTGAATGTAATATTTTTTTTTTTTTTGTAATAATATAATGTTGCTATCTGTTTATAGATGGTCCTTCTTCTACTTTAATAGTTTGGTGGTTCATGCAAGCTGGGAAATACAGAGTTCAGAAGGCATAAACTAGGAATCTCAAATTTTGCTTTGGATTCTATGGTGTCTTACCAGACAAACTACAGCTACATCAGGTAATTATTGTTTTCACCAGGGCTAGGGGACTTGGTATTCTGAGTTTGAACATCAGTGTCCATTGCATATATCCATGCATACGAAAAGGCAGTGTGCCTATGGGGAAAAAAACACTTCACTTAGAGTTTTTAGGACTGTCTTTTCCCATTTATGTAGTACCATGGACCTTAGGAAACATCTGGTATGTCTTGGTGACTCAGTTTCCCTATCTGTATTATTTTATTTTTTTTCTCAGTGTAGAGAGTTTAAAGTAGCGTCCATGGAAAAGCTACTTTAAAATAACTATTATACATATAATATACAAACAGAAAATTAGAGCGACACACTCCAAGATGTTGCTTAATCTACGGGCATGTGTGTATCAATATGCCAAGTCTGATATCCCTCACGTATTTGCTCATCTGACTTTTCTTTCCAGAAATTATCTTTCTGTTGTTCACCTCTGCCATATAAAGGTGGAGACAGAAGATTCCAGGACTAGAGCTCATCAGATGGATGAGCTCATCTTCCTGGGGTGTTTATTCAATGTCTTTGTTTGTTCTACCACCTTTTTGGTTAGGAAAATTTTTGAGCTGTGTTTCAAAATGCTGCCTCTCCTTGAGTAGCTTTTCATGTTTGTGTTATTTGGCATGTTATTTCAGGTCAGCTGCAGCAATGCAGAGCAGGTCTTGTTATTGGCGTGGAAGAGATGGATGTGAAGAAATGTTTTCTAACACAAGAAAACAAAATGTCTGTGAAGACAAGCAGTTGCTGATTTCCATTTTCTGACTAGAGGAACCTGAGATTGTCTTGAACTGTGGAGTGACTTTGAGTCCTAGGGTTTTGGCTTGGGGAACCTAGCTGGAATTTGGCTTCTCCAGTGTTCCAGTTGGCGCAATAATGTAGCCACGCACTGGGGAATTTGTACCCAGCACGCAGTCCTTCACTTAATGGATATAAATATGATTCTTGGAATTTACCAAACAATAGGCAAGAACAGAATTCCCAACAGGCTGGAGGGGAGCAGTTAAGTACGAAGGAAACACCTGCAGAAGTGGGTATCCATTGTTTCCTTTTGATGTTTATCACTGTGCCTAAATCTGGAAAGAATAGGATCTTCTGGCCTTCAAAAATGATTTCCTTCCTAGCCTTTATTGCTTGGAGGAATCCGTCCTTCTCAAGGATTCCTGTTTTGGAGACAGTGAAAATTATCTCCGTGCCTGGGTGAAATTCCATCTCTGGCTCCTCTCAAAACCGAGCAGGTAATTTTACAGATCAGGTCATTTAAAATGAAGGGTTGTAGTGAGTCACAATCATGAGGTGCTTCTCTCAATGTCGTATTCTGATATGCTGGGAACACAACACAGTGTTGGCACTAATGGAGGGAGGTGCAGTTGTGGATGAAAACTGGAACCTGACTGAAGCTGCTACATGAAGATTTCCAGACCAGGGGCCTGACAGCCACAGTCCTGTCCTCCAGCATTTCTTTAGCACTCTGACAGATGAAAACTGCTAGGAAATGAAGGGACAGCCCAATCCTCATGCATTTTTGATCAGCGGAAGAACCTGACCCCTGTGTGGTGGAGGGTCATGAGCGGCCCTCCCTTTGCCTTGTCACCTTTGGAGACAGAAAGCATGCCTCCAAAGCCAGACACTTCTGCAGGCCCCTAAATGCTCTCATAGCTTCAGGAATCCAGCTCTGAATGCTATCCCTTCTGGCCAGTCCTATTGCTGCTCTGACTGCCTGAGATTTGTCTTCTCTTTATAGCACCTTTTATTATTCTTCTGACAAGCCCTGAATAGTGACGATGAGGAGGCAGGGGCAGGCGTCCAGTGCTCCCAGTGGTGCTGTTTAATTGTATGGTTGTTTTTCTCAAGCTGCCAGCTGGTCCTGACACTCTGCTTGTTTTCTCCCCCCTCAGGAGGCATTCTTTTGGTGGAAGTTACCTCACTGACATTTAACTAGAGCAGCAAGTGCTGCTGAGTTTCTTCTCCTCCAATTCAAGAGGAACTGTGTGGCCAGCTTTCCCTCTGACTGTTTCCCACAGCTTCTCATCCAGCTTCCCTACATTCACAGCAACACAGAGGCTTTCAGATTTTCTCCTCTTCCCTTCCTCCTCCAAAATCTTTATTCTTTTTGCTGATATTTCCTCAGGCTTCTTAATGTCTACAAAGAAAACTTGATCCTCTTCTCCGTTGCACTGACGCAAACCAGGAGTAAGGAAACAAAGAGCTGTAAATTAGACAGGATATCTTAGTGAGGCTTTGCATGTTGCTATAGTCCTTCCCTGTCTGCACTTTGAGCCCTCTACATGGCTCATTCAGGATGCCCCAAACCATAAAAGACAACAATCACATGAACAGTGCATGGTTGGCCAACCTTGGCTTACTCTGCCTATGCTCTGAATTATCAGTGTGTGAGCCCACTCCACTGTAATTTTCATGTGGCAACTTTTGCCTGGCACTGTGACCCCAACAGAGTTTATTAGTTTGGACATGGTGCTGTGATCTTGCTTTCTTACAGCTCATAGCCTTCACAAAGGATGGGAAGTGCAAGCTTGTGGCTACCTGGAATATTTTCTGTCGATATGCCCAAAGTGATGTCTTTGCCCAGACAAGGATAACAAGGGCCAAAATGTTTGGTAGCTATCCAGCTCCCACTGACAATCTTTGCACTTAATTGCCCCCATGCCTTCAAAATTCTTCCCATGTTTTTATTTAACTTCTGGAAACCTCTAAATTGTTGAGATGCCCAGGAGGGTACCAGTTCTCACCTACAGACCAAGAATGACTGTCTGAAAAGAGGGAATGGGCTTGGAAGGCATGGGCAGGGAATCACAGAAGCAATGCATTAATTGGGTGGTGAAAGTCAATTTATTGCTTTTGCTTTTCCCTCTAGCCTTTAGTACTGTTCGCCCCCTTCACTACTGAATAGTTACCTCCAGTATCTAGAGTATGCTTATTGGATAAACTCAAACCAGAAGAAAGAGAAAAGCTTTCAGTCTCTTTCAAGATCATCAGTTACAATTAATATGTGCAGTATTCACTTACTATAAAGATTTATGCATATAGAATTATGAATATAGTGTAACACATATATTGGCTATATTTTATATTGGGTACTGCAATATATTTCATATGTAATACCTATTTTTCCCTGCATATTTTGACCCCCATTATCCCAGAGTCAATGCAGGATGATGACACTGGCTTTACTGCTGTCACCTTTGTTTAACATAGTTTAACAGACATCAGAAAGCACCAGCCAGAGCAGGCCAAAATGTGCCTTGCTCCTCCAGGCTTATTTACAGTATCAGTATAAACAATCCACATAAGACAGCATGAGACTGTCATCTCATTCAGACTGTTGCAACCACCTGAAAACGAAATCCATCTTCCTGCTGCTGTAGAAAATCAGTTTGAGAAGCCTTTGAGGCTCCCCTCTTCATCAGGACATCAGGAATGTATTCATACAGCTATACTTGAGTTTGCAATGCACAGCAAGGAAACCAGGAAAAGGCATTAAACTGTCACACCAGGAAGAACATGTTGGTCAACAACACACTTCTGTAAGTATTTTTGTATCAACTAAATTGTATGCAACTTTTCCCCAGCAGAGGTTTTGATTTCTAAACATTTTCCTTGGAGCTTTAGTTTGTGTATGTTTTGCCATACTTGGGCAGCTGTCTTTCCTCCTAGCTGTCTCTCTGACTCTTCTGAGATGAACTTCAAGCCACTGGTGATTGCAGCCATGGCTGTGCTTTCCTGCTGTGTAGATCAGGAGGACTTACCCAGAGGACAACCGTGCTGGGATTAAAGCAGTGTAAAGTAATGCAGGCACAGACAGAGCATGGACTTCTACCTTTATAGCACTAAATTAAAACTCTTGGGATACAGTAATCTGAAAGGGAAGATGACACATTTCAGCAGTTGTTTTGGAAGTTATTTATATGGTCTTTCCTTAGCCAGATCTAGAGAGCCTGATTCTGCTCTCCAGAAGACTCACTGTTTCTAGAGGATGAAATTCTCTTGGCCATACAGATTTTGACTTGGATAAGGTTAATATTTTACTCCTGGATGCTGGTTGTGTAGAGAGTAAGGGACAAAGAAATTGCTACAGTCTGTCCTGATGTACAGGGAGAATATAAGAGTGGTCAGGATTATGAGCTACTGGATGCAAGCTACATAAAATAACTCAACAGCTCCTATTTAGCCTATTTCATCTGAAACTTATTACCTAACTTGGCTCATTCTCTTTCACCACTCTTGCACATACACCTCATCTCTTCTACAGTGTTTCAACAGATAACTTCTCACTCTTTCTTTCTCACCATTATTCCAGAAAACCTCCCAAATGGATAGAGCCATGCTGACAATGAACAGCTTTTGTTGGCTTAGCCCACATCCTTTGAAGAAGTGGTGTAATGACACTAACAGGAAAACTCTTCCTGTTGCTGTCTATGCTCGGAAGTGACTACAGCACAGGGTCTGTACATGGACAAATTCTCACTGCTGCACATCCCAGTGATCAGAATTGGGCTAGAGCTCAAACCAACCAGATGGAGAAAGTCTCATCATGCCAGCTGAGCACTTTCTAAGATACACATGTAAAATTCATCAGACGATGTCATACTTTTTTACATTGTTTATTGGTTAAGTTTCTGTTTGTTTCTATTCATTGGCTCACCACTCTACCTAGAGGAGATTTGAAAGCTGTAGGACTGACCTACATTTGCATTTTTGTTCATTATAGCAGTACTTTCTGTGAATTTTTGGAAAATCTGGTCTTAATTTTTTAATGTTCATTGACCCTTTTACCTTACTTCTCCCTTGCCCACTATTTTTGAACAACATTAGACCTTTCATTCACTCTGTTTTTCATGGCCAGGGAAACTACAATGATTTATTTATTTATTTATTTTTCCACAATGGTTGTTAATGAATGTGTAAAAACTCTTTATTAGTCTAGATTAATCCATCAATTAGGTAGTTCAAAGCAAGCCTCAGCTGGCCACATAGCGATTACACTGAAACAGCATGATGTAAGAGTTGCAGGTAGGGTTCTTGAGAGATACAGGCTGATAATCCTCAGTTGGCTTCTTGGGTAGTTCCCCAGATTTATAGGGCTTTACAATCATATATGAAAGCTGTAATTATGCTTTTTTTTTTTTTGCTTTTTTTTTTAATGAATTCAAGGAATTAAAATTCAAAATGTTTAAAATGCTGGAAATAAATAGTAAAAATGATGAATGTTCTGGCTCAGCTTACAGCAAGCACTTAGGTTTTCCTTCTGCCACTTAAGCAGTGCACAGTTTAGAAATCTGTGTATGAATCTTACATGTTTCTGTCTCCCACTTTACAACAAAATGATACTTGGCCATATTCCAGATTTCAAAGAGCTCGGCAAATTTGTATAGGATATGTCAAGTTAAGGGAAATTTGGTAGGGGCTGAAAGCTGTATAGAAAGGAAGATGACAGTTGTTGAGCCTCTCTTAAATTGTAAAGCACAATACAGACATATACAACCATGTGGAAAAGAAGTTCAATTTTGTCTCAACCAGATGACTGTATTTATGGGGTGCTTTAACTTTGGCTTTATCAAAGTATATTAGGACTATTCTATTATCTCTGTCCAGAAGAACTGCACTGTGAAAAAAAAAAAAAAAAAAAAAAAAAAAAAACTGAGTGCTTGAGTGGACCTGCTGGCAGCGAGCACTGTGGCTTGGCTCTCCATTTGGTTGGTGGTAGGTTACAAATCCTCACAATGCCCCATGCAAGAAATTAGCTATGGATGGGGCTCAGTGCCTGCAGATCTGGCTGTCTGAGAAACATGGAGCCAGCAGTCTTGGCTCTCTACCTCACGTTAGCAAAGTTGTGTTGACCCCTGGCACACTATGCATGACAGCACAGGATGGCATGACTACATGGCACAAAGGATGATGCTGGCAGCACTTGGAGTTGGGGCCAGACTCATTGCTGCTTGCTAGCAAGCTTCAGCAGTGTGCTATGCTGTTCCTGGCACACCCCATACTCCTCTGCTTTATTCAGAGGAAAATGAGGGCTGACACAGGGTGCTGTTCTTTCTCAGCATCTCTGAACTCTAAGATTGCAGTAGGTGGCTTCTTGCTGGATGACAGAAGAGCCATGGTCATTACATGTCCTTCACAATGCTGAGTGAAGGTTTCCAGAACAAGGTTTGCTTGGAGGAACCATTCTACCTGCTGTATGTATGAACATGCCTAGAGGCAACCAGCCACAGCTATTCTGGGATTTCTTAAACTATTGCAATTCAACAATGAAACCACTTTTCTGTGTTTTAGTCACTTGTCATGGTGACTTTTGTAGGTTATGACAGAGTAGGAAAATATATTAATGGAAACAAAGAACTTTCCTTTTTTTTTTTTTTTTTTTCCTTTATTTTATTTTATTTTTTAATACAGATATATATTTTTTTTCCCCTCAGGCAGCAGTTTCTACCTGATTACAACATTCACCAGTTTGTCAGTATTTCATTAATATAAAAAAAAAAAAAAGAAAAAAAAAAAGAAAAAAAAAAAACTTTTTCAAAAGTTGTTTTAACTGAGCTTTTTAAACTTTACTGCTCAATGAAACTTAGTTTACAAGGTATGTGACTGGGAGTCATTTTTTAAATCCCAATTAAAAAATATATATAGTTTGGTATTTTTTAATTACCTAAATGTAAAACAAAATGGAGAGTTTATAAGTTTCAGATGGTTTCTTGAGGCTTTATAACTTTGATCTGAAGATGAAATTGCACTCTTACCATCTTTTGAAAACAAAAAAGACCTAACCAAAACCAAAGGAAATGTTGTGATTTTAAAACTGATTACAGCAGGTATGCAGTAAATTATGTCCACACTTTTTATAAGGATTTTTACTGGCATGGATCCTAGTCGTGGCACCACATCAAAATCTATAATCAGTCCACAGGTGCTGATCCGTTCCCCTGCTCGCGCCACACTCAGAAGACTTCTGCTAGTCTGTGGCTTCCAGGGCTAGGCTTAGCTGTCATGCCCAATGGTGCAAACCCACAGACAGTTTAATTAAAACCCACGATTAGTTTCTTCTTTCAAGAAACAAAAGCAGGCAAATCCATTGTCCTTGCTTTCCCTCAGATGCATTTTACTTCCAACATGAACCAGGCTCTGGTGGCACAATGGGACCCAAGAAGCCCCATGTTCTGCATCTCTTCACTGGAAAAGACAGAAAACAGTGTTTGAAAGCAGAGGTTCACCTTCCACTGAATACCAGAGGTAAGGTTGGCAGACGTGGTTCTTTCAGGACTGAGCATCAAATGTATACGAAGCAGTGGTGACTTTGGGACCAAGCCAGAGCAGTGTGGGTGAGAGAGGAGGAAAAGGACGAGCTGTCTGCTGGGCCGAGCACAGGATTCCCAGCAGACAAGCAATGACCATCAGGAGGAAATGAAGCTTGTTGGAGAGTTTTTAATAGCCAGTTCCCAAACTGACTGTAATTTTAGCAGCCAGTTTAACTAGACTGGTCTGAGCTTTTTCCAACATAACCCTGTTCAAAGAGAGTTTAAGAAATCCTTCTGCCTGCTGCTGAAGACCAGATCAGAAGCACATTTCTCAAAGAATCTTTTACAGCAACGCAAATGAGACCCAATACTATAATTACCGTCACAGGCTCAGTGGGTATCCTTCTGTTCATAGTGTGCATTTTCCCAACCTCCTAATCTCCTGTATATGAGATATGTTTTTATATAGCACATGGAACAGTGTTAACTTTCTTTCTGATAGCACATCATTCAGGAGGGAATTTAGGGGAATTAAGTAAAAACTTCAGTCAAGGCTGAACTCTCATTTGGAAATACTTTCCCATTTTGGAAGGGGCACAGCTTCATACCATGATCCCATTTGGTCTGGCAGACAGATCTACTTCCCCAAGAACTTTTGGGACCAAACCAAACTCTTCCGAGCATTGTTCAGAATTATAGCTCCAAACAGGGTCTAAGAACAGCCCCTTGAGGTTTAAACTGCTCCCTCCTTATTCAGCTTCATACACATGACTTGGTATACCACTTAAGTCTACAGAACTTACAGGTGGGCAGATGATTAGCATTTTGGTCTGGTCCTTCCTGTAGACCCACAGAAAAGATGGCAGTTTAGTGGAGCTGCTTGTCTACAAATGTGGCTGATACAAGGAAGTCAGGTGCCTCTGCTCCAGATGAGCCTGGGATATAGACAAAGGACACCAAATTCACAGCTAGCTCATCTTCTGGTGGCCCCCCGTCTTCCTGACTAAACTCATCATCTCAGAAGTTTTCAGTTCTCTAGAATGGGACTTGGCTTCTCAACAGGCCTAAACCTGAGGCCATAACCGACATCTAAATCCCCATCCCAAATCTCTTTGGCCTATGTCTAAAATAAACACTCCCAACCACATGTTTAAATAATGTCAGGGTCTCAGTGCAAACTGATAAGAGCCAGAGAATTCAGCCTAAAGGTGAACGACCCTGTTCTCTGTAATGTGTTATCCTCCTCCTCCTCCTTTTCTCACAACAGCTAAGTGTTAGCACATTACATCATCAAGCATTTGAATTTTCCTGCTCTTGTCATGTTTAAACTCGATTGTCTAACACTCGCCTTTTACGCGTTGCCTCTAAGCTCTTCGCAGTCAGCAAACCTACTGCTGACAGATGGTGGGGAAAAGTGGGCTGAGCTGGATTTCTTCCAAAATCTATGTCTAGCCACATGATATGTAAAACAAAACTCTCATTTAAAATCTGGTCCATTTTTGTTTTTGTTGATCTTTTAGAACTATTTTTATTTCGGGGAGGGTTATTTTCTGTTGGGGATCTTTGTTTGTTTGTTTGGGCCAATGACAGCAGCGTACTTTCTGGCTTCTACGCCCTGCTTTTGGCAGTTTCTGAACTACCAGACAGGAAATTCTCCAAAGTATTGCAGCTGAGAATTGGCCCATTTTCCTGGAACGGAGATAAAGTGGAATAGTTTTGTCAGGTTCTTCTCTTCATATGTAGTAACCCATACTAATGCATATATAAAAGTCTTCAGCCCAGAAATCCTCAGTAAGGGCTACTGATTGATGAAATCTCTGTCAGCAGATGATTTGACCATTGTAAAGGCAGCGTCTAAAGCTGCAGCTTATTAGTTCTGATTTTTTTATTTTTTTCAAATATTTCTCCCCTGAACAGTGCAATGCATCAGTTTCTGGTGAAACCTCTGAAAGGGCAACATTTCTTCAGCAGAAGGATATGACTTTCCATCAAACCTAGAAACATATTTATGAGATGCTTTTGTATTTATTTACCTATTTTTTAGGAAACATTTTTTTCTTTTCCAAGTTGAAATTAATACATGTATCATGAAATGTCACATCTCATTTTCTTGGAAGACCTAAGGCTAGGAAGGAATGCAAGCATGGTAAATATTGCATTGGCTACATTTTCATATTTTTAAAAGATCATCTGTATGCTCAAGATGAACATATAAAACAACAAAAAATGGAATACATTACTAATACAGGGTACTGGAGGAGATAATCTTGAAAGATCCTTCAACATCTCTTCAGCCGGCTTTATTTTCCAACTGGGACAAGATGTGAAAAGGACAATCCCTCTTTTATTTGTTCATATGTATCTAATCAGGCAGTTGGATTGCCTGAATATGAATGAAGACCCTAGGTGAATGCATAGATTAGAAACCAACAGAAGGAGTAGATCAGATCCTGATCCAAAGTGTAATGGCCAAGGCAGACAATTTTACTTTGGTTAACTGAGTAATCATTGTGTTACATAAAAGATTGTTATAAAAACACACATATAGTGTTGGATTGTGTGCTGCTGTATACTTGAAGATACCAGATCATAAAACATGGTGCCGAGACTGGTAATAATCAGATTTAACAGATAACACCAATTTTATAATGCCTACTTAAACAGCTCTTTGTCAGACAACAAAAATAGTAAGAGAGATTTGGTGCACTGAAGGGATCACAGTAGAGTTGGCTGGAAATCGCAGATGGAGCAAAACCTTCCCAGACTCTTTCTATTTGGGGAATGCCTCTGCTCACTGTGCAGACAAGGAAGACAAGTGGTGGAAGGCATGGATGTTGAAGAGCTTACCTGGATACTTCTGTTTTGTGAACAATGCAGATGGGAGCAGCACCGATGTCTGATGGTCCCTCCAGCCAGGGCTGCACCTCCCGACCAGGCTCTCTGTTTCTGAGTAAGCATACATTTCAGTCCATAGGATCCAAATCACTTTTGCCCACCTTCATTGCTAAATACTCATGGACTAGATGGTATTTGGTCAGGGCAGTGGCTGCAGCTCTGGTGCCTTGCTGTTCAGTGAGTCTTCTAGTAATATAGTAATATAGGTAATGCTTTCTGATCACATCATCATTGTATGGAATAGGCTATGGATGTAGAAAAGTAAGTACATCGGGAAAATGTAAACACAATTATCATGGATAACAGACAGCTACATTCACAAGGAAGTTCAGCATCCCTGATGCAAGTCTGATTTCTAAGTCTGTTCTTGCAGCACATGAAAAATAACTGGTATTTTATTGCATTTGTTCAATCTCTATTTTAGTAGACAATAAGGGCCTGATAGGGATTGGGACTGCACTGCATTATGAATTATGCACCAAGAACATGATCCTGGGAACTTTTGTGCACTTTTTGTCTGCAATACAGAAGTAATAAAAGCATAATTGTGAAATGACTATATCAGGTGAAAGAAAAAGCTAATTAGAAAATAATAGAAATAATTGAAAAGATTTGTTCCCTGTTGTTGTTTTTATTATTATTATTGTTGTTGTTGTTATTGTTGTTGGAATAGTGTAAGTATACCATTTAAAAAATAAGTCCAATGAGTGAAGAGCTTATTAAAATGTTTCCCTAAAATAATTCCAAACACCAAGTATTTTAGTGTAGTTTTTAATACATGATAGAAAGAAAAAATCAAAATTTTCAAAACCTTTTCCACCATGTTGTAAAAAGTAAAAATAAAAGTCTTAAGGAGTTTGAAGGAATTTTTAGCATCATTTTCTGTATTCTCTCAGCCTGCTTAGGTAGCAACATTGCCTACTTCACAAATGAATAAATTTTACAACATTCTCCACTGTCTATTACTATCTATACGTGAATGTATGCTATGTGAATATATGTTATCAATAAATACCTTTTTCTTGTTGTTTTTTAAATATGCACAGAGTTTTGTTGTGCATGCTCTCACTTTGAAAGCCTTATTTGCACTGGGCTGGGTCCTGAGAAAATGAGTGGGAGCTACTTCCAGTGGAATTTCCAAATTTAGAGAAAAAAGTTAGACACAACAGTTTGAAGTTTTTTTGTAAATTACTTCTTTTAATACAGACATAATGCAGGTGAAATTACAAACCTGAATATTTATCCTCTGTGTGGTGATAAGGTCGATGTGGTAATTCATAGCATTCAGGACTGTCATATACAAACTGACACAGACATTAAATAAATGTTTTAAAATCTCAAATTATAGATATATATATATATACATATATATACATATATATATATATATTTCTGGGTGGGTTTGTTTCATTTTTCCTCCTTGGTTTGCAAAAAAGCTGCAGTTTTATTGTTAGTGAAATATATATATTTCTTTATATACATATGTTATTATTGCCTCAAAGCTCCAGACTCTTCCTCTCACATAGTGAGGTTAATTTAAATGAAGATGCAATAAATTGGAAGTGGAACTGTGGCCTCTGTTACAAAGAACCACATACATAGCTAAGTGAAATGGAAAAATTTGCAGAGGAATATCACTTTCCAGCTTGTCTCAAGAGATGGCTTACTATGCAGCTTCCAACACCTAATTTATCAGAAGCAGAGGTGGTTTCTCTTTTCAAGATTGCCCAACTTGAACTGCAAGGTAAACAGAAGTGAAAAGATGGGTCATCTTTGTGGTTACATTGTGCCATGACACAGGAATGCTGTGGATGGGATCCTGGACTGGTGTAAATCAGGGAAGGTCCATAGAGAGTCAATCTATCTGACTGCAGTTATAGAATGCTTGTCTCTTTTTGTTTCTTCTTCAGTTCTTGTTGGAGTTAAGATGATGCCATGGTCTGGCAGGACATAGTCTTGTGAAAACTATTCATTAGGAATGTTTTTGTCTGTTCAGCTGGGTCGTTCAGTCTTACCAGCTACAGAGCACCATGAAGAGCTTGTTTCTGTGGCTTTGTAAATCAACACCAAGGTTGGACTTCTTTATCAACTTGACTTTAAAGACCACTGCTTTGGCAGTGTGTTTTGGTTTTGGAATAGCACCTCCCCTGGTGACATTTTCATTTGATGAATGCAAGTTGCTCTAGAGTTCTGCTATTGAGTTGAGAGATCAGAGCAAGAAAAGAAACATCAATCTGGGACAAAATGTGGAAATTCTTTATTTATTCTTTTATTCCTTGCTTCCTTCATAAGGTTTAGATTCCTCAGATATCTTCCAGTGACCATTAGCACTCTGAAGCAGACCAGCAGCAGCATTTGGAAGTTACATGTGGTGCCAAATGAAATCACCTAGCTTCCTTGTATCCCACTTAAACATGATGAATCATGACGTTGCTGTGCATGAGCTGTGCTTTGCAAAGGTTGTGAAATGTAGAGAAGAGGGGAAAAAAAAAAAAAAAAGTAGTTGGTGAACAACCACAGAAAAAAATGATCCCGTGAGAAGGCAAAACAGAAAAGACAAGGATAAGGAGGAGATCAGGCAAAGAAACATCACCGGGGGAAAATACATGTGTTTTCCCCCTTTTTCAACAGGCGTCTGCCAAAGGATGTCAAACGACCTTTCGTAAGTCATTTCAACTCTCTGTGCCTCTGTGTCCCTCCTCTATCTTAGCTGTGCAAACTCCAAATGCTTTGGAGCAAGGGCAGCTGTTTACTCAGGGTCTGCTCAGTGACTACAAAACCTGGGTGTGAGTCCATTCTCTAGGTGCACTTGATAACAAGGGTGGATATCTTGTCCCATGGTGGTGAAACACCAGACGGTGGAAGAGTGTGCATGTGTGAAGAAATAAAATAATAATAATAATAATAATTTAAAAAACCAAAAAAAACAAACAAAAAAAAAACAGTGGGCATGCTTTTCCACTATTTTCACAACTCGCTTATGGTTCCTTGGTCTGATCACGTGTAAGACTTCAGCACAGGAGGAACAGGGCCAAGAGGACAAGCCTATGTTGTTCAAAACCTTTGAGCCTAATATTTGAACCAGTCTTGCCACCCATTCAAAGTAGTTTCTGCCCAGTGCAGCAGCAGCAAAGACCCACCCACCCTGATCATCAGCAAAGCCTGTAAGGCCTGCTGTCATCACATGTGAATTTACTGTGAGGGATGAGGCAGTGGTAGGGTTTTTGGACTCCATCCTTTTTCAACAGCAGTCGAAACACATGATAAAAAGGATGTGCACAGCTCTTCCTCCTGCCCAGTGGCACTAGAAATCGATAGAGTTAAGACCTGAAGAACCAAATGCAATGTTATGACTCTAGGCAGGAAAAAAAAAAAATAATAATAATTAGCAAATAAAGGCATCTGAGACCTAATAAATAAATAAAGGGTCTGAGGCTGAGGGCTAGCTAAGGCAAAGTAGGCCCTGATCCAGCAACACTCTTAAGTCACTGTAAATGGCTCAAAGTTATGAGGAGGCAAGTACTCAGGAGCTGAAGTGCTTTGCTGGAGTAGGGTCTTTGTGCACAAAAGGACTACTGGGTCTTGAATCTGCTGTAGTATGTGTTTTTAGTGTGAAGAGAGGCTAGCCCTGAAGCTTTTCACCCTATTCTTTCCTCATCTTTTTGCTCTGGGGGCCTGTTTGGGCTGTTCAGTGGGTGGTGTTTGAAGGAATTACTCTCCAGCAGGAAGCAGAGGGGGATTCAGCAGGATCACAGGTCAGCTGTGGGAGAACAGCAGACAGGAAGACTCACCAGCTCACACAAGTCAAACTGCAGCTTTCAGCTATGCCAGCAAAACCCCTGCCAGCCCTCGTTCTCTAAGGGAGGACTGATCCATACTGCTGCACAACTGGCCTGGTGTCCCATTACACAGGGAGAGAAAAGAGAAATTCTTCAAACGGCCTTGCAGTTCCTGCAGTGGGTTTTTTTGGTTTCACAGTGGATGGTTCCAGCTCTTTGGCGGCACACTCAGATCAATAATATTTCATGGGAAGCAAGCAGAAACAAATACGCGCTCGTCTAGTCACTGACTGCCAGTGAAACAGCATCTCCCAGTGCTTGCCAGCCATGTCCCTGGTGTGCCTGTGGGCGGCTATATTGCTTGAGGAAACAGACAAAGAGGAAGGCAGGGAGGAGGATTCTCCTTGGTATAGTTTACAGTGATGCATGGTTATGAAACTCACCCTGCAGTGCCAAAAAACTGACTTCAAACTGGCCCTGTTGGTTACTGAAATGTTGGCAGAGCAGCCCTGCTCCCATTGAGACTGAAAAGAGTTTTGCCATAGGCATGGGGAGCAAGAGAATAGTCCCTTCATAGGAAAAGACATAGCCATAACTTAGTTATGTTTTTTGGAATAGTCCTCTAGATGCAGGGCTGTCCTCTGCTTCCCCCAGGCTAGTGTTTACATGGTGGTTGGCTTCTGTAAATGAGAGTAGCTGCCATCCCCTGAATCCTTGGTTGTACAGACATCAGAATATGGGAAATCTCTAGCTCACAGCAAGATGTCTAAAATCTCAGGGGAGCCACACTGGCTACTAAAGCCAGTCAAATAATGGGTGAAAAACTGGAGGGGAAAAATTTTGGTTCAAATCCAACAGCTTTCCCTGGCAGATTTTTTTTTTTTTTTTTTTTTTTTTTCCAACTAGATGGCAAACAGATTAACAAACTTCAGACTGCTTCATCCCAGAATGCCTGATTTGCTTTGAATAGATAGGTTTTGCTTAACTTTTTGGATCACAGAAGTCCCCTACTCCTTTTTAATTTAGGTCAATGTTTCAGGTATCATCAAAACAAAAAATCTACCAGGTTCTTCTTTCTGGACTGTCAAGAAAAACCATATCAGCCTGTCTGAAAAAAAAAAAAAAAAAAAAAAAAAA
>NC_048926.1:51671394-51702500 GCF_011077185.1 Oxyura jamaicensis | reverse complement strand
GAAAAGAAAAGAAAAGAAAAGAAAAGAAAAGAAAAGAAAAGAAAAGAGTAAACACCCCACATTGCTGGAACTTGGTATCACAACACAAAACACCCAAAAGAAGAAAAAAAAAATTAAGTTCTCCCTCAACCCCTTCCCTGCCAAAATTATTTCTCTGAATGTGTGTTCTTGTGACCCAAACTGTTAATATTTGCAGTCATCTGAAAATTCCCAGTCTGGAGGTCAAAAATGCTGTTGGCTTAGAGTTCACCTCTCTGTTGCACTCTTGCCTTTATCATTTGTCCTTTATGCCTTTTACAGGGACGGTGGACACTGGCTCCCAGGAGGTGCTGCATGGTGACATCTGAGACCATGATTGTGCTGCCTTGCCATGGCAGGGCTTCTGCCCTGTGCAAGGCTTGGGCAGAGCACTGCCTGTCTTGTTCCCACCCTGGGACTAGCCTGCTCTCCAGGCTGGCAGCAGTGGTGGGAAATGAGCTGTGGAGAGTAAGAAGTTGCCAGCACCATTAAAAGGCAGGAAGAATTGGCTGATAAGTGAGGAGAGGCAGGCTTGGGCAGCTGTTGAAAGGGGGCTTCATCTCCTTCACTGCTCATACCTGGGGAGATCAGGGAGAAAGCAGAGAGGAGGGAAAAAGTGTTTTCTTAGGCTGTGAGAATAGAAAGCGAGGGCATCAAAGCAACAGGGGAGTCAGAGCCAAATTTTCTTGGCAATCATCCTTCAGCTTTAAATTCACTGAGAATTCTCATCCTTAGTATTCGTCAGATTATTAATAGTTGTCCTATAGTAGGATTTAAATCTGCATCCTAGGTTGTCAAGTCTGAGTTAAAGAACCAGTGGAAGAGGAGGAATGGCTCACAATGGGACCTGAGCCAGTGTGGAGGGGTGCTGGTGGGAGGCTTCATTGCCTCTAACATGAGCTGGATCTGTCTGATCTGGGAAGCATCTGCCGAGAGTCAAATAGATTGAGCTAGGGATGTCCCTGTCTAAAAATAGCTGTCAATGAGCAGTTCATACCAGAGAAACTGATTTTTGCTAAATTCTGTGTACATCTGAATTTGCTTCTTGGTTTTATTTATTCAGCAACAATATCTGGTCATGTTTCAGCACTGCTGATGGCAGAGAGAGAGCAGACAACCAATCAACTTGTATATTTTTATACGTAATAGCAGACGTTACATACATACCATCACCTCTCTTACCTGAGCGTCATCATTGTCAAATGCCCCATGTCATTTTTCACAGCAGAAAAACACTCAGGAATCTGTATATTAAAGATCCAAAAAGTTGTCCAGTGCCTGAATTTGGTCCCTGCAGACTAATCTATCCAAGCCAGATAGTGGTATTTGCAGCTGGCATGGTAGAGGGCAGCAGGGCTCTTTGTCCCTTGAATCTTCAGTTCACACTGAAAGAGAGAAATAGTACACTGTTTTCACTTAGGAGCCAGCTCTGGGTTAAAAACTTTATCTCTGACTTAGGGATAGTGCTCAAACCTTCCTCAGAGAAGTTGTTTGCAAAGTCTTTGGAAAGCATGTAGCATAGTGCTGTTTAGACTGAGTTTCGGTTGTGGCTGTGGGGAAAAAAAGGAGAGGCCACTTGAGCTAAGGCTTATTTCTATGGTTGAAAAATAAATTAATAAAAACCAAACTCACTTCTGAGCTAAACAGCTTTACAAGAAGCAAGGAGTCACCCAAAACAATCAAATGCCCTTTTCTACATCTAGTGAAAAGGGAAAGTTTCCTTCCTGTCTGGATGTGTTCAAGATAAAATTACAAAGCATCGATCCTGCTAAAGGGATGCTCCCACTTTGGGAAGCAATGGAAGGAATGCCCATTTATTCAGGTGAATAATTAAAATAATTAGATTTCTTTCTAATCTGTACAGAGATCCTCTGAAAGCCAAGAATTTTTGCTGTGTTTGCATGTTAGCACTGCAGACTGGTCATTCCAGGTGCATTTTATTAATTCAAAGCCATAGGATTTATTATTATTATTATTATTTTTAGACTTCTCTAATACAAGTGGGCATCAGATCTGACCTGAGTGATGTTCACTGAGCCAATAATTTTCACTCTGTGCCTGCACTCCATTTGATAGGACCTGGAGGAGTTCATGGCAGGCAGGCTTGCTGAGTTTAGAGTAGCTTCTCTCTTTTATAACAGCTTCCTTTCAGTAACTCAAGAGAAAAACAAAACAAAACAAAGAACCCCACCCCCCAAACAAACAAACAAACAAACAAACAAAACTTTTTAATTCAATCCAAAATATTTTACTTTTCTTTTCCTTTTATTTTTTTTTTTTTTTTGCTTAGACTCAGGAGACCAAATGTAGGAATTAGTGCCTTTACTCTCTCCTGCAAATCTCTGGGAGAATGGTCCATCAGCAGAAGTGTAGGGTGTTTGAGGTGGAGCTCTCTGACACCGCAGTTTGGTGAACTTTCAAGAGTAATGCTGCTTTAATTCATACCTTTGTGCAGCTCTCCTCTCCCTCCTAGGTTCTTCCCCAGTTTTTGTGGAATTAGGGACTGAAAAAATAGAGGGTGTGTTTTTAACTGAGATAACTTTCCTCATTCTGTTCAGCTGCAACAAACCTGAGCTGGTACGACTGAATGGGCAGAAGCGAGAGGTGAAGGATGAACTATGAAAAAGTTGTCCTTTTTGGTAGAAGGGAGTGTTCATCAATTTTTTTATTTTTTTTTTATTTTTTTTTTTTCTGAAGCTGTTCAGCTTTCTGCAAATAGCTTGAAAGTATGGAGACAAAAAGAGGGAAAGGCTTTGCAAACTGGTGAGCAGGAAGAAGAAAAGAAGTGCATTTAAGCCCTTTACTTGGCAAACCAGCAAAGCAGGCACTTGAGTGTAGTGGTCTATTTCTGAGGAATGAGAGGAATGACCCCTGGGGTTCCTTCCCCTCTTCCTTGTGCCCAAGAAAGAAGGAAATTTGCCATGAGCAGCAAAATAAATTTACTGATAAAGGTAGGGGTATGGAGGCACAGAAGAAAGGCAGCATCATGACAGGTTAAGCCATGTCCAAGGGAGGTAGGCAAGCCTGGAATTCTGACACTATCCACGGTCTTCTGATACTTTCTTTTACATGAAAGTGAAGGTAAACAGCAATAATGAGTGTGTGGGACATGAAGCTTGACAATATTAGAGGGGATATATGGAGAAGGACATTAATGAATGACTGTTTTAGGAATTCACTAGTTTATTCTTTCCAAAAGTGTAGGCTACAGATCAAGTTACGTATTTAATGGAGAAATTTTGCTGGGGTAAATTCCTTGGATCACCTTTTGGGAAAAGAAACAAAAGAGGTGACTATGCTTGTCCTTATGTGCTGTAACATTCATGAAAAAATCCACAAATAAACAAATCAGAAATTGAGAGAAACAAAAGATGATGAAGAACATCTTCCTGTTTTGGCAATGCTTTCACTTAGAGCTCTGATCACACACATTTTCTGCTTTTGCTTGATAACACAAGTGGAAACTCACAGACAAGTTTATGTCCAAGGTACTGGGACCCCCTTGTTCCCACATTGTTCTACACTGCAGTTCCACCCCCTCTCAGTAGCACCGACGTTAGAAATATTGCTGAAATCCCAGAAGGCAGCTTCTTTTTTTTTTTTTTTTTTTTTTTTTTTTTTTTTTTTTTTCCTGGGTGTTTGAGTGGTAGGGGGGAACTGAGGGGAACAAGAAAACATTGCAGGGGGGACTCATGAGAGGTCAGTTAGTCAGTAAGTCGAGAGAATTACTGGATATATCTACTTATCAGAGTTTTTAGGGGAACAGCATGAAAAGACCTTCAAAGACAATTACTGAGGCTAGAAAACAGAACTAGACAAGGCCAGTGTGGGTGACTTATATTTTAAAACATATGACAATTTATATATGCTTGGTGATAGTGCTGATACGAAATGTCTTATTTTAGTGGTCCTTGATCAGAATGCAACATTGCAAGGATAATGTTTTAAGCATCTACACGTATCAAATGCAAAAACAAAGAAAAGAAGCTGCCTTTGTGCATCACCAGGGATTAATTTGTGAGCAAGTGCTTTCCCCCCCCCCAAAAAAAATAATACATTGACAAGTGTACATTTCATTCTCATCTAAGAATTTGTTTGCTTGTCCTCAAATGGCATAGATAGATGAATTGAGAGCCCTAGTTTCTGTTTGGAATTACTTGAAGCATATTTTTATATTCTCTTTGGCATTTCTGGTGAATAACATAAATGTGAAGCATAACATTAAACTGTATGTATGCTGTTGGCACTGTAATAGAAAATTTAACAATGGAAAATCCAAAATGACTGATAAAATGGTATATGATTATAACTAATTATTAGTTACATGGTCACATCAGTAAGGTTCTGTGACTCACTGACTATGATAACTGCGGGAATTAATATAAGATGTCCACAGTGCCTGGAAGAGCAGGCAGATGTATATGTAGATAAAGAGAAAGACCAACTGCAAGGCCTGTCCATGTGGGATATTTTGTTTCTGGTGCCTGCATAACTTAAATAGCTGCATTTTAGACAAAACTCCTTTTGCATAATCACAGAATTTTCAGGGAAGCTTATGCATAAGCTATGGGAGAAAGCACCCTGCCTGTGAGGCCTTTGTGCCTTGTGGTCTTTTCCAGCTGCACTGCAGGAGACTATACCTGCAACAACCACCTGAAGGGGAAAACTTAATCAATGTAACTTGTCAAGGTCCTAATGCATGACAACTGAAGCATTAGGCTGAGAGTTTTGACTGATTCTTTTAGATGCTGTGAAACAACACAACTTCAGTGTTTTTGGGCTGTGGACAGAAAGACTCTCTAGAAGGAGAGCAGCTGAGTGACAGTGACATTTTCTCTCCCCATTCAGATCACAGAGGACCAGGAATCTGAGTACCACACTTCATGGAGCTAAGCAAAACTACCATTTGGCAGCTTCTTTGGTTTCACTGTTAGGAATGCCTTGTTGCTCTAAAGTGGATTAAAGCAAACTCTAAAAGAGCGTGCTTATCTGAATTAATGTCCCTACAAGCAGTTGACTTGGAATAGTTGCATGCACAGAAGGTCCTAATAAGCTGAGGAGAATGAGGAAAACAGATGATGAGAGGTGGTCTTATTCACTCAAAAACTGTTCTTGCACCCATGTCAAAGAGAATTCTAAGGAATCTTCACTTCCTGTCCACCTCATACCCACTAGCCCTTACTGCTCTGAGGAAGAATGAACCTGAAATACTTTTTGGAAGTAGTTTTTACAGAAAAACAATGTCTGTCCATGGCTGTCCTTCTGTGAAAGACTAAATTACTCCAAATATGGGTTTCTGCTTCAAACCATGATGTGTGCACCTAAAAGACAGTTGACTGTGGGTCAGAATTGTTTCCTATCCCCACTGCAGCCCCAAAGCTTATCCTCTAACCAGCTCCATCAGCCATTTCCTGTACACGTCAGTAACTTCACAGTGAGCATGAGGAATGCTTCAGATCCAGTCCTCCATAAAATCCATTGCAGGCAGTATTTGACAGCATAACTGATTTGTTATATATAAGGATAGGAGGTAGCTGTTGATGTAGATCTATTTATTTATTTATTTATTTACTTTTGGAGAAGCTGAACTAAAAACAATCAGAAAAAAAATATGAATAATAGTTCTGCACTCAGGACAGGGTATTGTCAGCTCTGAGCTTTTTGCTGATGTTAAGCTACCCAGCCCAGCAAATGGCATGTTTCTGTAGACTTCCATGGGCTTTGCTTTGGATCCCTCTGAAAAAGTACACCAATTGCTAAGGGAAACCATATCCCTATGATATACAATGTTGTCTTCATAATATGTGATGTTAACCTACTCTGTTGTAAATAATACCAACAAAGTGAAAATCTCTGCTGTTGGGAATTGTTAATGAAACAGTGCCTGTAAACAAATTAATTCTATTAACAAACCCAAATCATGCATAATCAAAGAATTTGCCTCCTAAAAACAACATCATGAGAGCCATGAGGAACACAACTCTGAAGGGACCCCTTTTGAGCCCACTTGAAACAAACACATTCTTGAGGCACTGTTGGGTTCTTTCCCCTGGTCTCTGGTAGGTAGCTTTGAGGTAAAGAGAAGGGAGTTCATCTAATGTAAAAATTGATCTAGCTATTTAAAATGTTGAGTTATGAAAACAATGTACTCCTTTAATCTTGTATATTAAAAAATCTCTAGGAATCCAAGCCCATGTGGAGTTAATCAAACCAAATGAAAGAAATCATATATGTCACTTTGTTGAGACCACGAAGATCACCAGTCTTAACAGTAGGGGGTGAGGAGGAGGATGTTTGTATTTTAATATTTCAGAGAGGGCTCTTGTTTTGAAGATGAAGGAAGCATTCATAGACCTCAGTATAAATGACTTCTTGACTGAAGCTAGTGTGGAAACTATTACAGGCTTTTCTTCTGGAGAAAGTCTGACTTGCTGTGTGAAGTCATATGAACTTCTTTTCCCTAAAGTCACTTTATACTCATGTGATCTTCCAGGTGAATATTGTTAGGTACAGAGGGAGATGGCACGCAAGGCTGCAAATGAGAAAAGTCACTGGTTCCTCTTCCTGCTGCAAACACTGCAGGAACAATATCATGGCTGGTGTCATGGGGTGGAGGCTCTGCCATTGCTGGATGTAGCTTTCCAAGTCTCTGCTGCAACAGACGATATGCTTTATGTAGCACAATGACAAGTGGAGAGGAAGAGTCAACACCTTGCCTGTGGGCTCAACAGACTCAGTTCAAACTGAAGAATCACCACCAACTTTCATGCCTTTGTGATCCTGCCTGTAATTTACTTGCCCTATCATTCTGTCTAGGACTCAAGAGGTCCTAGAGGTGGAGGTGAAGCATCCTGGAGACACTAAATGGCCCTCTTAAAGTCAGCAACAAGCCCCATCCTCTCCTGCTTCAAACTGGGTCATTCTTAACCCATTCTAACCTCATCCGGATTATTTTCTTTCACAGACCCACAATGATGTAAACATAGTACTTGCAGAGTACTTCTTTATTTCAGCTAAGGCCAGATATCACCACCTAGCAATCACCTTGACCGTCTGATACTGAAGAATGACTGGCTCATTATGGGAGCCAGTTTGGCATCCATTGTAGGAGAAGATTTGCAAAGCAGCCTAAGGGAATTTGGCGCCCCATTCCTATTGAATTACAATGGAACTTGGGCATTGAATTTCCTCAGTTAGTCCTTTTAAACTTCCCCTTCTTTTTAAAATACTAAAGGTGGGGTTTTAATAAGGACTCTGTGTTGGTTTAACTTTGCTTCCTTTGAAGTTGCTGGATACTTTACCACTGACTTCAGTGAGAACATCATTTGGCCAGTGCTATGCAGTTTTGAAAAACTCACCATGGAGATTTTGAATTATTTGCTCTAAAATTTATGTCCTGAGTTTATCCAAAAGATTAATTGAGGGAAAAGAAAAAAAAAAAAAAAAAAAAAAAGGAAAAAAAAAAAAGAGATGGAGGGAGGAACTGAGCACAGTGAAGTGAACTTGATGAAATTTAATAAGTAAATTCCAAGGTGCTCTCCAAATGCAGCTTGGTTATCTCAGTCTCTAATAGGCTTGAAAGCCCCAATATTTATTTAACTATGGAAGATTTGAAGGGCACTCCAAGATAGTTTCTAGTCATGTTACCTCAGCATACAAAAAAAAAATCAGCTTTGAAGACAGTGAGCCAGTGAACTTTCTTCCAGATGCTTTATCAACTTCATCTAAGTATTTGCTAAATATCTCTTTTAAACTATATATATAGATTATTATCTATTAACTTTATTATATGGCCTGTGGTCAATTTAGAAAGCCTTCTCTAAAATCAAATGTGAAACAGAGACTACTGACAGACTTGTATATTTGGGAATAGACTGAATTTATTAATTCTTCTTGATATCTCAGGACTTTCTTTGGCAGACTGAAAACCCCTCTTTGAAAGCAGGCAGTTATCCCTCCTGGCCATGTTTTTACCACCGTTTTGAACTGAAATTGCACAGGAGGGATGACACATAGTTAACAATGGGAGATCATTAATTTAAACATCTTCCATTTATGTAAAAGCATTAGTAATGCAATGGGATGGCTGAGGACGTGAGTCCATGCTCAGGGGCAGGCTGTGGTGGAATTTTCCTGGAGCCAAAACAAAGAAGCCAGATATCAATGCAGCCTTCTAAAATGTATGAGGTATGAGAAGCTGGAGAAGAGGCTCCAAGTTGAGGACCCCTGAGCAGGACATCCTTAGTTGGCAGGTGGTTTTTGTTAGCTTGTAAGATCAGCCAAGACAGAAGGAAGCTGGCTGGGCTACAAAAATCAGCTGCATGATTCAGAGGAGGACTTTTGTGGAGGAAGGAACATCCTGAACCCTTTAATGGGTGCCTAAAGCCAAAAAGGAAGAATGGTGAAGCAACCAAGCAGAACAGTGTTTGATTTGGCCTGAAGCTGTGTTTTCCTTGTATGAGCTAAAGTGTTGGAACAGTGGTTCATGGCTCCCAGAAAGCAGGTGTATATCTTTGCCCTCAGTTATCTCAGGTTCTAAACAGTGCAAAGTGCTGAGAAGTCAGGGTGGCCAGCATTGCTCCAGGGCTCCAGGCTGGCTGGATTGTATCTCCTATTCTTATGGAGAGGTGGCATGTGGAGAGCTTCAGCACTGTGCCACAGGGGCTGGAGGAGGATGTTGAAGAATTTCATGAAACCAAATTCTGTGAGCCCCAGGCAAGCAGCTTAATAAAGTATTCAGCCCTGGAGAGTCCAACAGGGCTGCGTAGGCTTCCTTTTTTTTTAAATCTAAATCAACTCTCTTTCCCATGTCTATTCAATGAATTACTTTCTCTGAATCAGTACTGATTAACATCAAAATGAACTCAGGTTCAAACAAACATTTTCCATTCTGTGTTCCTTCAGATGTTGTATCCAAAAGTTATTAAGATTAGCAGGTTTCCCATTACTTCTGTGTATTATGGCCCTATTTCTTTCAGTGGATTGGATTTCTGGTACTAGTAGTGTTTGGAAACATGACCAAAGGAGGAAATAATCTACTTTAAGTATATATTGAAACTTCTTTGCAGCAGTAGAAAAAATGTGGAGGAAAATGTTTTGTTCACCCCATCAATGTGTTCCAAGAAAACAGAACACGGAGGTAACTATAACTTTCAAAAAATTCCCTAGAAAAAGTTGAGCTTAAAGGAAAAACCTTGAGTTGATGGAGAAAACACTTTTGGCTGGGGGTGAGAAAAAGCAGTTGTATGAGGTTTTGTTTGTTTGTTTGTTTGTTTTTGTTTAACACTTTTCCTTTCCTTAATTTAGGAAGAAATAAATTCTCTTTCGGAATTTTTCATAATTCAGACTCAGTAATTGCCTTCAAGGCAACCCCTCGTAGCATTTAATGTTGCAAAAAATAGATGTGTGAACATATCCAGAAGAAAAAGTACTTCTCACCTCCTGGCTGCCCTTCAGCTAACAGAATTTTGTTTGTTAGCCTCTGAAGCATATATTTTCATCTCAGGTTTGGAGTCAGTTCCAAAAAAAAATTTGCACACATGAAGAAACTGTATTCAAGGAGGTAACTCTCATTTACTACTAATGAACTCAGATCTCTCAGTAGCTTGCAGTGAAGCACGTAACTACTGAATGTGTAATACTGCAGGTTACACTGACAGCAGCTATTCTCCTGGATATTGCTGACTGGAGATGTTTCTTAAATTATGGCAAAGACTGCTACAGCAAATAGGACTCAAGTTCTGACAGAGGCTCTCCCCTCTTTGTCTCAGTTCAAGGTGTTCTCCTCCATCTTTCATGTAGGTTTAATTGTTTGATGTGTCTGACTGCGGACACCAGACATTAAATTTCTTAGATTCTTCCTAATGTGAGAGGTGAAAGAAAAAAAAAAACTGACAATTTAAATAATTCCAGTTACACTGACAGTTCATGACAAGAGTTCTTGCTGCGGACAGCCCAATTCACGTAGAAGTCTACCCAGATTCTCTTGCAAGTGCTCTGAGAATGGAGGGTGGCCCAGAGATAGTTAATCACACTGAAATTGACACATATTGGTAAAGTATGACATAAGTAATACCTTTAGTACATGTGTAGGAGGCTCAATTGATATCTGGGTGTATTGAGAAGCCCCCTATTCTTTCCTTCAATACAACTCTTATAGTACTGATGACCTGATTGAAAAGTCCATGATGAAAACAAGAATGCCTTTAGAGATCAAAAGAAGGCCATATAGTGGTCTTCCTGTAATAAAAGGGGGCCTACAAGAAAGATGATAAAGATCCTTCTTTATCAGAGAGTGTAGTAAGAGGACAAAGCATTGGCTTTTAAAAAGATGGCTAGAAAAGAGGGTAGATTTGGATTAGACATAAGGAAGAAATTCTTTACTCTGAGGGTGGTGAGGCCCTGGCACAGGCTGCCCAGAGAAGCTGTGGATGCCCCATCCCTGGAGGTGTTCAAGGCCAGGCTGGATGGGGCTTTGAGCAACCTGGTCTAGTGCAGTGAGAGGTGTCCCTCCTGATGTCAGGAGGTTGGAACTGGATGATCTTTAAGGTCCCTTCCAATCCAAACAGTTCTGTGATTCTATGATCATCCTTCACCATCTTGCTTTTCTCAGTGAATTCACAGTATGTTAATGAGATCACAGCTTCACTTCCTTGTACCTTATTTTCCCTCCCATCTGTTTGTATTTTGTCCATTACTGCAAAATATTTGTGTGCAGGCAGGTATAGTTCCTCCTCAGTGCCCAGCAAAGAGACTCTCTGTTCTTAACTGGTGTTTCTAGGCTCCTCTCCCATGCAAATAATGCTGAGTAGATTTCATAACAGATATCTTTTGCATATGCTTTTCTATCCAGAACTCTTCCATGAGTTACTTTGTTCAGTCTCATTTTTGTACCGTCTTTGGAAGAGAGTGTTAAAGAAGGATATCATTACAGTTTTCAGCCCTTCGGAGAGTGTGTACAGAGGATAGAGTCAATCTCTTCTTCAGGTTAGACAGCAATAAGGTGAAAGGCAATGGGTGCAAACTCCAAGTGATGTTCTGAAATCTTGATAAGGGTAATCAAGCACTGCAATAGAGACACAGAATTGATGTGCCTCTACACTTGATATTTAAAATTCAGCTGGTCAAGAGAAGATATTTAGATTGGATGTTAGGATGAAATTCTTTACTCTGAGAGTGGTGAGACACTGGCAAATGTTGCCCAGAGAAGCTGTGCATGTCCCATCCCCAAAGCTGTTCAAGGCCAGGAAGGATGGAGCTTTGAGCAACCTGGTCTAGTGCAAGGTGTCCCTCCTGATGTCAGGGGGTAGGAACTGGATGATCTTTAAGGTCCCTTCCAATCCAAGCTCTTCCATGATTCTGTGAAGTTCTGGAGCAAATTGACCTATTTGGCCATGGTTTGAGAAGGGTATTGAATCACCAGATGACTTCCAGAGGTCTCTTGCAACACAAATTATTCTATCATTCTATGTCTACTTATTACCTACATATTTAGGCTGTTAAGATGTTATAGAATGTAATGATATATATAAAAAAACGAAAACAGAGTGTACAAATGAATAAATAAACAGCCTTTTTTTGCTGTATTGACATTAATGAAGTTTCTTTTAAGGCTGAATGTTTCCAACCTGATTTTCTAAAAAAATGCAGGCTGATAAGACCAAGTATGACTTTTCTACCAGCATATCTAGGATAGCTCTTCCACAATTTCATTTTTTCCAATTAGAAATGTAGAGGTATTAGTTCTTTTTAACTTGATTGTCATCAAGTTTCATAATAGAACACTATGAAGCCAGTCCAACCATTAAACCAAAGAGAGCCCTTTTTCTTGACATCTGTGGTTTGCACATCAAATCTTCTTGGTTGTTGTTCCTCAGTGGCTGTTGGACATCTTTGTACTTTTTATTTTATTTTATTTTATTTTATTTTATTGGATTATTTTATTTTATTTTATTTTATTTTAGCCTGTCTTTCTTAAAATGCATTCAAAATAGAAACATCCACAGTAAATTAGAAATTTTACCACATTTTTTCATGTGCCTGTCTTTCACTTGGAAAAGATAGTGTAAATGGAAGATTGTCCCTGAGGTGTGGGGTTTTAAAGACCCAGAGCACGTTTGCTATCTTCCTTTTTATGTCTTTGCTGATTTTGCTCTCTCTGGTTAATTTTCATATAACCTGTACTTCAAAGATATGAAATATGCTAATTAATTAACTTTATGCTTTAATTCTCAAAATAGAAACTGAGACATCATTGTCTTTGAAGAAGATTCTCCCTGTATTTACAATGACAAAATACTAAATGATGTTTTCGGATTTTCCTGGTGAAATTGGATTTTCACAGGATGTCATTTCTAGACAATTTTCCAAAACATTTTTTTTTTTTTTTTTTTCTCCAAATTGTGGCATAACAAGCCCTCAATTTGTATACACTGAGAATTGTTTGGATATAACAAACTTTCTAGTGATGACTTTTTTGTCTTTAATGGGAAAGAATCAGAGGAAGGACACTGACTGACCTCAGGGCTTCTTGAGAAAGAAAAACAATGCTAGTTTTGAATTTCTTATCTTTGTGTTTAATTTCCTTTTCATACAGAATTTCCTGAAAGTCAATCTGAATAAACTATTCAAATGTTGCTTTGGTCTTAAAGATTTGTTTTTACACCTCTCTTTGAACAGAAGAACAGACAACTTCAATCATAAAGAAAGAAAAAAAAAAAAAAAAAAAAAGCAAGAAATGTATGGCATTCCATCAGAGGAACAGGGAGGTTAACGTTCATAAACTGCATGAAGCTGACCACCTGGTTCCCTGAGATATCTTCTTTTATAATTTGATAGGAACTGTGCTAAATGAAACTAGATTCCTCCCAACAATTCCACGGAAAGACAGTAGTATAGCTGTAGAGAGTTCATAGAAGAAGAATAAGCAGCCTATAGCCCCAGACAGACCAAATTGCTGAACAGATCCCTAGAGAACAGCTTTTTCATTCAAGCAAGCTAGAGGAAGGAATTTTTATACAAAAACCAATTTACTTTGCTGGTATCTGTTTTGTTTATTAATACCACCAAAGACACAAGTGCTTCATTTCTCCCAGCCCAGGTTTCTTTTCAGCCTGACCTTCTGTCACATGACTTGAATAGTGTAGTATATGCAATGTGTTACCATGGAAATGATAGTGATGATGGCATGTGTTCAGCATAGTCAAATTTGAACCTAATGAGAGCAGATGTGACTTTGAGCTTTCATCCCTAAAGAACAGACCTGGTTATATCATCATGTCTTTTCTGAGGAATTGTGGAGAAAGCCCTTAAACACAACTCCCTGATTGTATTAGCTGTGAACACCAATACGAATACACGCAAATAATAATTTCTGCTTGCTGTGAACATCTTTTTATGAAGTCAAACACACCCACATCAGAAAAGCTGTGAAAGAGGACAAGCCACGAGGAAAACAAGAACTCTTAACCATCTGCAGTTCCCATTGCTGATGTGCATTATCTTCCCCAAACATAAGCAGATTCCTGTACGTCACTATGCGTTATCAGTTTTGGTCTCTATACTTTCCTAGGAAAATAAGTACTTCCAGTTGCTGCAGACCAGTGTGACATGCTATGCAAAGCTGCATAGCACCATGAATAAATTATGGCTGTCACCAACTCCTCTTTCTAAAAAAGACTTACAAAAATAAATTAACACTACCCTTGAGCACTGCTGAGTGAACATCTCACACGTGCCTTTGCTAACTAAAAGAATCAGACCTTCATTTCATCACAGTGAAGCCTACACAAGCAATGCATTCTCCATGTGAGAGAAAAGCCGTTGTGCTAAACAGCTACAGAAAGACAAAAGGTCCTAACACAAGAAAGGAACATTCAAACCAAATTTTTTCAAGCCAGTTCCAGCCCTGGTAACTTGGAGCAGGATCAAGAACTCAGCTAGACCAAGATCAGCAGAGAAGTCTAAGGCTCCTCCATAATTAGTTTAGATAATGTCTTCTCTGTAGCCTGCTAGGAAGAGACCAAACCTCTGTGACTCTTCCCCACCCTCAGGGTGTTGTCAGAGGGGGATGCCTGAAATTAAATAGCTGTGAATATCATCCATCACTGTGTGTGAATTGTGTTATATTGCAAGTATTAAGGCTTTATCTGTAGGTTTATAAAAATGAAGACCAACTTTAGCTTCAGCAACAGTACTTAAAACAAAAACAACAACAAAAACCCACTACATACAAACAGTGGCATATGTAGCTGCAAATTGAGATGGAATAAATCATCCTACCCTTGTGCATGGAATCCTGCTGTCTGCACCTCTATTTTTCTTTCTTGTTGAGATTTCCAAAAGTCTTGATTCTAACCCAGAAGGTCAGGTGAAAATATTTGTTGCTGTTTCTCTAAGAATTTGCTACAGAAACTCCCCAATTGACTTTCAAGCTGTGGACAGCCACTACCCAGAGGTTATGTAAGAAGCTAGATTCATTCTCTTGGTATCACAATGTTGGATCAAAACTAACTAGGGCAAACCTGGAACTTGCTTATCAAAAGCTAAGTCAGAAACCTTCCACCCATGTTTATAGACAGGGGAAAGAGACAAGGAAAAAAGGGAGAAGGAGGAGACCATTGTTTACTCTCTGTTAACCCTATGTGGCTGAATATGTGCCCTATTCAAATGTTATGGATGACTCAATGGTATTTGAAACCCACCTTGTCCTTCGAAGAATCTGCTGCTGCTTGTCCTAGTCTCCCTGCAGCTCCTTTCCCCTCTTTCTTTCTTAAGAAATTCATTATAAGCTTAAATTGTCTCAAATTTACAGACTTTAGACTTAAACTTCAAAGCAACAGGGCTCAGCAGTGAGGGAGGGCAGGGAAGCCTCAGTTTCCCTTTGAAACCTTGCAACTAGTATTTGCTACCCAGTTCTCACAGCTCTGCACCTTCTGGGGGGAGGTACTGAGACACTGCTCTGAGACACCTCCCAGTGTTGCCCTGAGCATCCAGGAGGGAAGAAGAGCACCATCTCCAGCCAGCACCCAGGCCATGAAGCTCTCACCGTACTCAGGTGGGACTGACAGGGCTTGCTCCTGCAGGACAAATGACCCCAACAGCTGGAGTGCTAAGAACAGAAGGCAAGACCTTTGTGAGAGGTCGCATGTCAGCATGCTGGGGAGCTGACCATCATCCTTCCCTAGCACTAGCCAACACCAACACAACAACATCTTCCCTATGCTCTTAGTATTACACCAGTCAGGGGGATTGTCCTATACAGTACAGGTCAACCATGCTCTTTGCCTGGTTTTGACATCCCAGTGCCATGGTGCAAGCTGATAGGTGATGAATACAGCTTGCAGCTGTAAGACTGCAGCAGGCTGAGCGTATCACCAGCTACAGCTGAAATGTTAGCTGGAAGCTGGGTGAAAGGAATCTGTTTAACAGGTGTGCTAGGAGTCTGGCACAGAGACTTGGGCTGGGGCCAGTACCACTGAATGTCTGCTGTGTTGATTCACTGGCAGGCTAGAGTTACAGCAGGGTGGAGGGAACCAAACGCAAATGTCCCTTCGTCTGCTGAAGCTTCTCACTTGCTAGAAAATTCCATCAGTGTTCCTGAATCATCTACTGTCCAGGAGCTGTGACTCTCTTTCTCTCTCTCTCTCTCTCTCTCTCTCTCTCTGTTATTTTTTTTTTTTTTTTTTCCAAGAACTCACACAGGTGTCCTTTGCCAGGGGTTGTTCTTCTGCAGTCCCTGTTTAAAACCAGAAAACACAGATCAGCAGGGATAAACTGTCCTGAGTATTGGCTAATTCAGTGCAGCCATCAAAATCTTTTACATATGACTACGACAAGTAATGGACAGATCAGTGTCTGTTTGTTCCTCAGACTAGGTATTTATGCAGCAGACCTGGCTCTGTTCAGTAGCTACTCTCAGGATTTCCAGAACTACCTTAATCTTAGCTAGGAAGTTACTCCAATTTCTATACTGTCATTCCAAATCTGCCAGCTCAATCTTCTCACCACACTACAAAAAGATAATGACTGGAAGAGATGTGATAGGTTTGATGGCCTGGGACAGTTTTAGATAGCAAGCTAAGCAAGATCTTTCTCAGCCAAAGCAGAATCCTCTGCATCCTCCTGGTTTTAGCCACGTCAACCATCCCTAATGTGTGACTGCCTGACTGGAAGCCAGAAGGCTTCCTGGTGTCCCGTTGACTTCACTGGGAGTTCTGGATGTATAGGACCAGGTGATAAAAAAAGCCTGGAGATGTTTCCTTTGGTCTGTTGTTTTCAAATATGACTTTACCAATTATTAAACAAAAGCTTGACTTTATGTCTCAGATCAGGAGGAGCTTTGCTTGTGATCTCAGCGGGCTTTTTGGAAGAGCATTTAAGATTTCTGTGCTCTATCCACCAATTACAACTGCAGCAGAAACTTTAAACCAAGTTCTAACACAACCTAGAAGAAATAGAGAAGATAGAAAAGCATGAATTTGCTGTACAAATGGTCTGGTTGCCTCCAGAAAGAAGCAGCACAGGAAGTTCTCCTTGTCTGCACAAATTCAGAAGAAGATGACTGGCCATTGCATGAAATCTACTGGACCAGAGACATGATCTGTTCAACATTATGTGATCTTACTCTCTCTCTTTATTACCATCCTACTTCTTGACTGATCTCACAGAATCATTAAGAGTAGCAGAATCTGTCCAAAAATTGTTAAAATTGAATAGAAATTTTCAACACCTCTACACAAGAAGAAAGAGAACTAGAAACATAGGTTATACAGGTAAATGATCCTAAATGAGCCTCATTTCTTAATTCTTTGAAACAGCAAGCATGCAATCAGGTCAGGGAAAATTACTAACCTGAAACAATAATTATGATTTGCCTTTTGTGATTTAGCAATTAATTAGCATATGACTAGTGAACATTAGGCTTATGCAAGATTGCAAATCTGTAGTCCCAACCCCAGCTGGAGGCTCTGTTAGACTATACTACTGACATAAGTCTTAATAAGTAGATTGGTAATCTCTGTTATGGGCTTCTCTCCTGTTCAGAGGGTAGGAAACATCCCATTTCTCTAGGTCTGAAGCAGGATTAATTGATTGGTCTCATATGAACCTGAAAACCATTAAGAGCACGAAGGATGAAAAGCAATTCAAACTGCTTTATTACCATTTTCTAGTAAAGTACCAGTTTAGACTCTGGACCTACTGTGAAGCAGCAGGTTTCCAGATATTGACTGTGCTGGCATGTGCTTCTGGAAAAGAGGAAACGACTGATTCCTAAAAGCAGAAACATCTGCTCAAGTCATGAACACACTTTCTGGCTGAGGCCAAACAGTGGGGTTGCTAAAGAAGTCCATGTGCTGCCAGCCGTACTGGCTGGAATCACAGCAAAATGGGTGGTGAACAATGAGCCACACTAGCTCCTCCCTCACTCTCAACACACCATTAGATAAAAAAATGGTGTTATGGGGCTTTCCATAGTCCTTTCCATGATGGCTTTTATGAGTAAGTCAAGCAGTGTCATATTTTCCCATGGTGTGGATGAAGAAGCAAAGATGTTTCTGCAGGAGACTCATGAATTTCAGAGAGGCAAAACTGTCCTCCTGGATGCCAGTCTAGGCACTGCACTAGGTGAGACTGCATCTTTGCATAGGGTGGTTCTCCTACAATGCATTTTCATTTTGGGAGCTGTTTGATCCAGTTTTTTTTCCATTTAAAACAGTGTGAGTAAACTCTACTGAAGTCTTACTGGTGAGACAGTGTTACAAATTGAAGAGAATTGGGCCCAGCAAATACAATTTTGATACTACAAACCCATTAAAATGCTTTCTTTCTTTCTCTGCCCAGAGTAAGTTTGTCAGAATGATGAAAATAAATGACCAGTTAATATAACTTTGCTTGAACCAGCAGAGGTGCAAAAGTATCCAGGTATAAATATCAAGATACTTTTAGTAGTTTAGCACCACCAACAAGAAAATACAATTGAGAAATAGGAATACTACTGGGATTTCATTCTGGAGGTCTTAACAGGAAACCTCTCCCTTTTTCACCTATGTAAGAAGGAAAACTTCGGTCAATTCAAAAGAATGACAGCAAATTCTTAACAAAAGTTGGTGGTAAAATTCAACCCTGTATCAATGACTAGTGTGTAAATTAATATTCTGCAAAAGCAGAGTATGGGTTCAATTTTGACCTGTGATTAACTTTCCCAGGGAAATCATTAGTTACTGACTGTAAGCGTTTGCTGAAAACTTTGCAGAATGTGGACCATAGGATTGAATGCAGCCCACAAAGAAAAAGAAAAAAAAAAAGAAAAAAAAAAAGTACATTGTCAATCTGTGGGACATGTTTTGCAGTTCCCAGTGCACCTTCCATTACAAATTATTTACTCTTGTTCTCTGTTTCACAGTATTATATGGACATTTCCTGCTTCAGAACTAATACTGCAGCCTTTGATCCTAAAATGAGCCCTGTAAGTGAGACCTACAGTAAGGGGCTCTTTCTTCTTCCTGTTTCCAGCACTCATGAAACCGCTTCTCCATCCGCACTTCAGCAATGCACTCAAGCGTGTGCTTAACATTAAGGTCATGCAGGACTTATGTATGTGATTAAAATTAAGCATGCATTTAAATGCTGCGTGGAACTGGGACCTCAGTGAGGATGGCTGTTGGATCAACCTGCTATGACCTTTGCTGAGCTGATTATAACTCAGCCTTTGTAGCACTCTGTTTTTCCCCAAAAGTCATAGTTTATTCAATGTGTTTTCCATCAGAAATTTAAATGGTCCTTTTTTTTTTTTTTTTTTTTTTTTTCCTAAAACACTATGCAAATTAATATTGATTTTTCTAGCTCTGTAAATATTTGAGATGATGGGATAGATTTCCTACATTGCCCTACCACCAAACAAATTCTGTAACACCTTTTGTGCACCAAGTATAAAAATACTTTGCATACTTCTAAAGTTCAAGCAAAGATAAAAACCCTTTTTTTTTTTTTTTTTTTTTTTTTAATTAAATTTTCAAAAAACCAATATTAAGAGGAAGAAGAATTGGATTTGTGTCTGCGTCTGAACAAAGAAGAAAAGCTAATCACCCACACCACAAAGACTCTTGCATTGTCTGCTTTTTGGCCATTGTAAAATTCGGAGGCAGATTTGCTTCACTTTTTCTTTGGAAGAGCATTCCTTTCGTGCTAAGAGCTCAGAGATGACTCAGAATGACCTGTAGAATTGAGAAGCAGAAGGAGATTTTTAATTTTTGTTCTTCAGATTCAGATCTATGGATTATGCCATTATATTACCCTAAAGAAAAATAAAAAAACAAACAAATAAACAACAACAACAAAAACATGAGATCATCTGCATCGCTGCTGTAAACAGATTAGCCCATGTCATGTGAAAACTCCTTGTCACACAGCTGGGGTTTAACATATGAGGACTAACTCTCTGCCATGTGGCCCTGCATGTTCATTCACGCTAATGTTATAACTGCAAAATATTTTAATAGTGCTTTTCCAATTTACCTATCACCCATATTATGAACAGAGACAGTTGATCTTCCTTCTGATTTTTAATCCTTCCCCCTTTCTGTCCAGAAGGACTGCTTAACCTAAAACCTTAATCCTTAAGCTTGGAAAGTCTGTAGTCACTTGCCTTCATAACCATGTTCGCTTTATCACTGCATCATCAGAAGTACTATTTTTTTTTAACAGAAAAGTCGATGTGCTAAGCCTCTCCTTCAGCATTGCAGCCTTCTGATATTTTAGCTTGAGATAAAGCCAGTGTCTTTGACCAGCTTCATGGCTGGGGCACTTTTTAATTTTAGATTATCTTAATTCATCCCCAGATAGCTGGGAAATCTTGGCTAATCAAGAACAAAAAGGCTACTAAACATTTCATATCTTACCTTTATGGAAAAGAGACAGAGCTGTTTTCCTTTAAAAGACAAGTGAAAACTGGGATGAAAGCCCAGTATTGTAAAGTCAATGAAATCTTCATCACTGAGATCAGCATACCATAATTTTACCTCAGATATTTTATTTGTTTCTGGGGTGTTCGTAGCTTTGGCTCTACTCTGCTTCCGCAGGCTTTACAATAAGTTCAACCCATTTTCTAGCAAGAAGACATTTTATATAGTTGAGTGTCTGTATGATGTTTCTCTCCTCTATCCCTGAGAGTGGCTAATAACCTCACCCTTTATTAGATATGGGAAAAGCACAGGAAAGAGATGCTAACAAAAAAAAATAATAAAAAAAAATCAGTATTTCTGCCACTCACGGAGGACTTTTTTTCTTCATTAATGCAAGTATCTTGAAGGCACAAGAGAGCTTTAACATCCTTTTCCTCTGGTTCAGACTTCTGATCTTATATCCTTTTACCATTTCATCCAACTATTTCTCCACTTACAGCATTTACAAATCATTTTTTTGGTCTTTCCATTCTACCTCTCACCAACTCAAATCTATCCAGGTATGATTCTTTTAAAGATATACAGAACTTCTACAATACATGAGATGCCTCTATTTATACGTGATTTACAAAATGTATAGCTCATGTTTTTATACTTGACTATAAAACTAGGTAATAGGAGATTAAATCAAGCAGGAAGCAGGGATATACTTCTTTAGTTCAGTAGTATTCATGCCAATGAAAAGACAAAATCTCTCTTACTCTAAATGTTTACGTTTCAAAAGTTAAACATGTCTATAATATAACTGTTCATAATTTTATTATTTACTCATGAAAAATAAAATCATACACAATATATTGTGCTTGTTTTGTAAAATGCTATTTTTTCATTATTAAAAAAAAAAAAAAGAAAAAGAGAGATAACAAAGACTGACAAGTTTAGACTGAAGTGGTTACTGAAGAATTTCTTCCTGTAAAATTTCCTATTTTTATTTATTTTTCAATTAAAAAGTTATAGGGGAAAATTATGGTCTAGTAAATTAATATCTGACAATATATTTATCAAAAATGAATAAGGGCCTAATAGGGTTTATCTTGGGGCTTCTGAGAGAGATGCAAAGTAGCTAGACCCTCAGTCCTCACCATCTAGAGCTTCCTGCCCAGCCAATAGGTAAGGTAAGGAAATGCATCATTTGTTTCACAGAATTTCTGGAATTGCAAATTATCATATATGCTGACATAAATGTCTGGATACCTGCAGTGGACAATGCACTCCATCAACCACTGCAATGAACCCAGTTCTGCTGAAGGAAATGTTGCAACACTGATGCATGCTGACAAAGGATGTGGGAACACAAAATCTGTGCACCCCTATTAACAGCAGCACTGTTGATGTGCCCAAAACAAACATAAGTGGCTCATGTTTCCATCATAAGAATACCTCATATTCCTCCCCTGAAAGGATGCCTGCTTTATTAACTGCCTGGTAAAAAAAAAAAAAAAAAAAAAAAAAAAAAGGTTTCTCCTGATAACCAGTATCTTAGCCTTAACCAGAACTACAAAATGACATCTTCTTCAATTTTAAGAGCTTACAAAAGAGAAATTTCATCTAAAACTTGACATGCTCCCTGACAAATAAATAGCAAAACATCAGAAAACCTGTTTAACTTCTGTTCAAAACCTGCAGCCCAGTTTGGGTTAGCTTAATGTACTGATGAGTTATGAATGTTAGTTGTATTCCTAACAGAGAAAATTGTGTTGTAGAGATGCTGCAGTGGCGAGATTCTGGAATTTAATCCATTTCCTTTTTCTTTTCTTTAATAATATTATTTATTTTAACAGCGTCAGGCATGAGTAAGATTCCATCTTGTTTGACCATTCACCACAACACTCAAGAAAAAAAAAATAAATACACAGTTACTGAGGGTAAGGTATGTAAGATTTGTCACATTAGGTCAGAGTAATCCTGTCTCTGCCAATGGCCAATAGTAGATCCTTGAGGAAGGAATATGATGCCAGAACAGCTCCAGAGACATCTTTTTCTCGTACAGTTAAGCAGACTCTGAATAATAATAATAATAACAATAATAGTAATAGTAATAATAATAATGGATAAGCCTCTACAAAACTGTATATACTACTACATACTGAGAGAATTAAGTTGTATAGTTGTATATGTCTATATACATAGTGTCATGCATGATTGGCTAGAAGGGTCTTCCAGTCAATTTATTCCAGCCTCGCACTTTGAACAACAGCTGACTTACAGGACAGTAAATCCAACAAAACATATCTGACCTTCTGTACCCCAGAACAAAGCTTTCAAGCCAACGTCTTTGAATATGGTATCAGAGAATAACACCTAGTCAAGTCATTCACTTTTACTTAAACACAGCTCAGATTTGCAGCCTTGCCCAGAATGATTTTATTGATCTCAGCAAGACTGAACAACACCCCACCACTCCACCCCTCCCAACTAAACTTAGTTGGGATGACATAAAACATACATACTAGCAACAGAAACAAAAACCACATAGGATCAGGCTGCTCACTGTGCTGTGGAAGATTTAAACACAGAGGAATCTGAGGGCCTCTGGGGGAGTTAACACTGTGAGGATGATAGTCACTCTTAAACCCGAGTGTTACTAATACTCAACCCTGTAAACTATTTGGCCAAAATAGAACAGGCAATCCCTTCATTTCTGTAGAACAATCCACACTATATTGAGCTTGGATTGAGGAGCCTGGAGCCTGCCAAAACTTTGACTTTATCAAATGTTCTTTAGTAGCCCAGCCAAAATCAACTTACTTTAACTAGTTGAAGAGCTTTCTGTTCTTTTCTGCTTGGGGTTCATATAGCACACTCATCACTTGGGCCTCTGCATGTTTCCAGTAGGTCTATTGCATGTCTGTTCTCATATCCTCTTTCAATGTGTCATTTGGGATAGCAGGTACACTGCTTGCACTGTTGTACGTGTTTGCATGCATATAGCTTTCACCTACACATACGCTTGTGGCTATCTATTTGCATGAGACAAAGAAATTTCAAAGAAATACAGTTTCCTTTTTAAACAGCACTGTCGTTTGCAATTGTCCTAATAAGGCCATTTCTTAGCATGAGTGCAAGCCCTGAAGAGGTGCTGTGTTCTTTTCAGCAAGTGCTGTGGTGTGAAGATCCACTTTGCAGCAGGAATGAGGGACACTTGTAACCTTGGAAAGCATTGGAAAAGCTGATTGGCACCCCACGGGACATTGTTCTCCAGACAAACAAAGAGGGAACCTTTCTAAACTGAAGAATTGATGGATTCTTCTATAAAAGAGCAGAGTACAAGTGCTCCTAGTAAGAAATGCAGGTCTTTCTCAAATGGTTTAGAAGGATGGCAAGAAGGAGCTAATCTCCTGGAAAGAACCATCTGAAAATGCAAACAGAACAACAAGTGAATGTGACAGGCAGCCCATAAGCTTTCCTTATCCTGCTGCCTTCTGTTCTGAAGTGTTTGATGGCTTGTCTCAGCAGATGAGACAAGAAACAGTATCATGGAGGAGGAGAGAGGGGAAGCAGCCTGCCTCTGCTTGTGGCAGCCCTTGTAGCTGAAAAAGCAAGGCAGTGGCTGTATTGGGGAGGAGGAGGCAGATGCTGCTAAGGATGACGGGGCTACATCCAACGTAAAACATCACTCAGTGTGAGAAAGAGTAGATGCATCAGCCCTCAAGGTTTGAGTCAAACCCCATTGAGGTTGATGGAAAGCTTTCCATTCATGTGAGTGGAATAAATGAATGATTCATGACATACATTGTTTAGGTGATAGTGAGTGAGCAGTTCCCTAAGACAGGAATGAATTAGAAAGGTGAAGGCTCATAATGTATATGAAGTCTTTTTTAGATACAGTTCACACAACAGGAAGCCTTTGATCTTCAAGATAAATATTACCCTGCCTTCAGCAATGTTGAGTACATGCACAATCCAGCAGATATGTACCCTGCAAACTCTAGTCTCTGTTATTATGTTGGTTTCACTTGAGCAACAAAATGAGACCAACAAAATAACAGGGCTGAAAAATGCTGGGTGGAAGGAGGACAGAAGCACAGGTCAGGACACTATTTCATTTATGAAACATGGTTCCCCTGGCTTCTGGAATAATCAGATTGGCCTAGGATTCATTTTTCCATTTTTTCCCCATCTATATTGGGCAATTCAACACCCAGAAAGCATCCTGTAACCAATCCAACAAACAGCTAAAAGACATACTTGAAGGTAGTTGCACGTGTGGGATTCATCAGGACCTCTTGTATGTCAGATGTAGTAACAAATACTGATTCTTTGCAGACCTGAGCAGAAAACAATGCAACTGTTTTCAGTTGCAGAGCAAGGATGGTTTGTGCCTCTCATTGCTACATGTAGTAAAAGTAAACTGCTTACAGCTGTCAGGTAGCATAATTAGTGGTTATTCCTTTCCTTCTTCATTCATTTACACAGCCAAGTCCACCTATGCCTTAAATTGGGTACAGACACCATTTTCCTGCTAACTGCCTGTTTCCTCAGGCAACACTGGCATTGAAAGGTTCGGTTTAGCTTTTGTGTTGCTGCACCCTTATTACAAGTCTACTTAACTGTGGTCACTCAAACTTTGATTTGTTCACCTTCCTCTTTTACTCCTCTCAATATTTTGAATATACTGGTAAGCAACCTAGTTTTGAAAACACTTGAGAAATGTTAGCTCAGTAAGTATTAGTCTTCAGTATCTGCTATGCCTACACACATTTTAAAGATGCTCACTTCAATTTTATACTGCAGTTGTTTACATATTTGCAATACAAATACTTCTATCAAATTTACCATGATAAATGAAATACAAATTTCACTTGAATTATTCTGTAAAGCTTAATTACTGTGCTTATAGTTTTCCCAAATTCATACACTAGCGGATGAATATTTGATAAACTCAAATGTTAATAACTTTTAAAATATTGTGTTAAAAGTGGTATGAAAATATCCAATCCGTATTTTACAGTCTTCAAATCATTTCTGTATCCACTGAATTTCTATTTAAAATAAAGATACTTCAGTGCAAGAGTTCTTCTAATCAAACCTTTGTTGGAGGAAGGCATTAATAAAAAATAAATTATTATTATTATTTTTAAAATTACATCACCTGGAATTATTTTATCAGCTACTGCTAGATACATGCATAAATGCATACAATAATTAGTTGGGTGACTGTTGAGTTAACAGTTTCTGTTGGAAAACAAAGTTTAACCAAAATACCATAATATGATTTTGGTTATTTTTGATCAGAAAATGAATCATTGAAATTAAATGTGTTGAAATATTCAGAAGAATTTTTGACTGCCTGTTCTGAATGAAACAAAAACCAGTTTCAAAATATTCAAACTCTTATGAAGTCAAAAATGTGTTTCCCAGCCAACTTCATTTTACATTTATTAAACACACCCATTTATGAAAGGAAACCTAAAATGAGAAGTGCCCAAGTTCACTGGTGGCCTTCCATGGTGTGCTTTTTAAGCCTTTAGAATAGGCTTAATTGGGTTTCATTGCATGGCTGAAGTGACCCAATATACTTATTGTTCTCAGGAAGATCAATTGAAAGACATTGCGTCTTGTTCTTTCTGAGGAAAGGAGAAAATAGAGAATGATTTATGTTCCCAAGACCACAAAGAAGAGAATCATTCTGCCAGTAGTAGGGAATAGGACTAATTGGACTTCTACTCTCACCTGCAAGAGTACTTCTTAATATGCCAAACAAAGTAATCAACAGTATTCAAGTTTAAGCTTTTTCTACCTTTCATATATACTTTTTAGATAGGAAAAGGTTAGACTGACCTCTAGACATACCGTTCCTCACCTTTACAGCATTTGGTTTCAACCCTTTGTTCCAGGTCATTTATTTAGTTTTCAAGGCCTTTCCCACCCCTGATCTCAACTTTGAATACCCACTGGAGAAAAATGAGCTGCCAAAGAAGGTTGGTAATGCAGGATGAAAGAGGTGGTTGGAAGTAGGGATATATTCCTTTCTTGAATTCAGAGGAGAGTAAGTAGGTCCCTAATAGGTTATGGGCTAGTCAGACCTGTATAAAACAGATCCTTACAAAGGACAAGTGAAGGGTCTTGAAGTGATTTGTGTAGTCCCCAAAGGCTGGATGCAAATGAGAGGGGAAAGACATAAGTGGCAAGCTTGAGCCTGATGGCAGTCAGTGGTGGATTTTACGGGCCTTGGTTATGAAGCATATACCCTAACAATAGCATAGCTTTGCATTACTTCATAGACATAAGCCTGAAATTATGAGGAAAATAGCCTGGATTGTGATCCTTATGTGGTGACTTTATTATTATTATTTTTTTTTTTTTTTCTCCAATGAAGTATCAAGTTTTAAGGCTATAAGAGTTACTGCATGTACTACCTGAGACCATTTGAGCAGTGGTTTTCTTTTGTAATTATGAATTTTACATAGCAAGAGGAAGAATAACTGTTATGCAATAGAACTTGTATGTCTACTGCAGCCTTCTTGTTATAACACATGACTACAATGCAAAAAAATCTCCATTATGCTTACTCATGTTATGCTGGCTGGGACTCCAAGAAAACAAAGAAAGAAAAGGAAGGAAGGAAGGAAGGAGGGAAGGAAGGAAGGAAAGAAGGAAGGAAGGAAGGAAGGAAGGAAGGAAGGAAGGAAGGAAGGAAGGAGAATATGGTGTGAGGCTAATTAATACTGAGAATTACACCAAGCCAATAAAAAAGAGTATCCACCTACCCTGTCATGTGTACTTGCATTTAGGTGTTTTCAGAGGACACATTGGTCTGTATTACAGCAAATCCATTAGTATTTTGGCATTTTCTTCATATAATCTAATAACTTGATGTGGAAAATAGCTAAAAACAAAAATAGTGAGAAGTAGAAAGCCATGAAATAAAGTGTTCAGAAGGAAGAATGGCATTTTTGCCTGTCTTTTTTAAAGAGGTAAGTTGATGAAATCAGTTTCTGGTGCTTAAACTATGAAAAGGATTGAAGACGAATGATGGAATTTATTGATTTAATTAGGAAACATTAGAGACACTGGAGTGTATTGGTGCTTTTGTATCTCAGGAGCAGGGACTGCTATATCCATCTATGTGAAAGCTAGCAAGGATGAAAAAGAATAGACCCATTCGACTACAGGCAGCATTCTGGCCTCAAGCTGTCCATTGCTTGGTTTGATCACATTTGAACAAGGTTAGATATCCATGGACAGAAGAACAGAGGAGGATTTTGAGCTTGGCAAAGACAGAAGCATCCTGGTGGTAGGATGTGTGTGGCTTGGCTAGAGAGTCTTGGCTGATTGGCAAAATATCTGGAATCAGATGGGTTCCAGGGCTGAAATGGCAGAAAGCCTTGAGTGAAATGAAAACGTATGGCATGCTTCATAATCTAGGAGTGGAATAAGACTCAAAAATATGTTCCAAGGTTTCTGCAATGGGGGCCGTGGGTCAGACAAGAAGATTGGACTACGGTCTTGTCTACACAGGAAATGGACTGGTTATGTTGAAATAATGATACTGCTATAGCTTGGCTGGTTAGTTTCCCAGTGTAAACAAGTCCTTAGTAAGGCAAAGAAATCATTATCAAACAGGAAGACACAAGTTTATCTGGTCTTATCAATCAGAATAGAGTATAGCTGACTTTGAGCTGGTTATTCCAAAGACGGCTTTCAGTCCTGCTTATTGGGGTAGACCAGGGAAAACAACATCTGACAGATGGACATGTTAGCTAGGAAACTGGAGCCCTTCTGGCCGGTGAACATTGAGGGAAGAGTTGCACATTTCACAGTAATGGCAGTGGCCATCTCCTACAACTCACACTTCCCCTGACTGCATTCTTAAAACCTCACATCCAAGGGACAAAGAACAAATGAAGAGTTTAACATAAGGGAAGAGGAGGATGTTTGAATAAACTTGTAGAATACTAAAGCATTGTGAATTGGCATTTGGTCAGAGCAATTATGTAATGTTTGATGGAAAAAAAAAAAAAAAAAAAAAAATTGATTTAAACCAGCCCTCTAATCTAGGAAGTGTAAGACCAAGTGTGAGAAAGACATTTAGACCTCCATGCCTCCTCACCAGAAAACCACACCTGAGTTGGTACACCAAAGGATTGTTGTTGTCATAAAATTACATGGCAGCTTGATTTTTACATTAAAGTTTCTGAAATCTGTGATTAGCTAGCTATGTAGGCAATTAATTATTCAGTACATTAATCTTAGGGACAATTAAGAAGGTAGGCAAGGTAGGCAAACCAATTAATTTATTGGAGTCCCTATGTTTTTTTTTTTTTTTTTGTTTGTTTGTTTGTTTTGTTTTTCTAGTACTCCATGGGTTCTTGCACTGGCAGTTCCCATCTGAAGCTTGGAAGTTGTCAAGAGGGAAAATAGATACCATCACAGCTCTAAACTTTCTCACCTGGAGGGCACAAGAAATGCTTTGAAATTAGGGAATAAAAACTTCAGAGTGTTTCTACTGAAATGATCAAAAGAGAAACAGTTCAAAATGTGGGGACAGCTGATGACTAAGTTAGAAGGTGAAGAATGACAATTTAAGAACATATTGAGATGAATGAGAAGGTTCAAACCTCTTGGAGCTATTGCTCTCAGGCTCTCTGCATCAGCTGGTGTTCGAGTTACATTTATCAGAATTTCCTTTGCAGCCACAAAAATTAGGAACAACTTATGCAACATGAAGACTTGGGCCTTGGAGCACAACTGGGCATCAGGGCTTCCACAGGCAACAGCATGTGCAGCACAGATAACAATCTGAGAACAGTACAGACAAGCAGCCACAATAATGATAAGCCAGTCTAAAGTCAGGCAGCAATTTTCAATGCAAATTTGACGGAACTGTATCTAACTGCAGCACAGCCTGGTTATGATCCCTATATGCATAATCCACCTACTTGTCTCTCTGAACAGCTACAGACTTGATGTTGCCCTCAACTTTTTGTATCCAACACATGAATTCTGACTGTTTTCCCTGAAGACATCAATTTTCTTGTGGCTTGATTTTATTTTTTATTGTTTATTTTGCACACCTTTGCCTTGATTACTTTTGCTACAGTCACTGTGCTGCTTTCCCTTGATACCCTCCATGTCCGCTTCTACTGGTCCCAAGTATTTCAGCTCGTCATTCCATCTACACCTCAGTGCTCTCCTAAATCTCCTTCACTGGTTGTTACTTACAATCATGTCAAATTAAAACTTCTATTTTCTTTTTAAGAAGCATCTATTTAACATCTTTGTCAGTGACATGGACAGTGGGATCGAGTGCACCCTCAGGTAGTTTACCAATGATACCAAGATCTTTGGTGTGGTGGACAAGTTGGAGAGAAGGGATGCCATCCAGAGGGACCTGGACAAACTTCACATAGGTAGGCCTATGTGAACCTCATGAAGTTCAACAAGGCCAATGGCAAGGGTCTGCATCTGGGCTGGGGGAATCCCAAGAAAAAATACTGTTGAGTTAGGCACTATACTCATTCATAACAACCTCTTGTATTTGCTCATTTAAAATCAGAGCATTCTTGCTTCATTGGTGGTATTTCTTTTGTTTTCTCTTCCAAGGCTTTCATTAAAGTACACTTTCCACAATAATTTTTCTCTCTTGTTACGTATTTTTGTGTGTGTGTTTGTATGTGAAGATTTCAAGATCCACAGCAAAAATCATGCTAACATAATATAACTAACATATTTGTTACATCTGCTCAATCATATCACTTCTCAATACATTCCATGTCAAGTTTTGATGCTCGGCATGTTTTACTATTAAAATAGTAAGTACCAGCTTGATTGCAGTAATATCTTTTGTAAGACTATACAGGAAAGAGTACCACCCACTTGCAGTTGTCAGATTTTCAGATAAATTAGTTCATTACTGAGGAAATGATGGCTTTTTTTTTTTTCTTTTTTTTCTGCCATCTTCTTTTGAAATTAATTCAAATATTAATATATTGATTGGACAGGTGACATTTACATAGAGACTGATATGTATAAATAATTGTTACCTTTCTGAAGATAGAATAGGTTGCCGAAATGTTTTTGTAATTATAGGTGTTTTTTTTTTTTTTTTTTTTTCAAGTGTACTGGTACTATTTATGGACTTCCTTTTGTGTTCTTTTTTTCTTTTTCTTTTTCTTTTCCTTTTCCTTTTTTTTTTAATTAAAAAAAAAAAAAGTGTGTGTGTGTGTCCTACATTATCCCTATTTACAGGATCCACCCAGTCACCTTCAAGACTGGGTTTCCATAAAGAAGTTTGAAAATTCTGATACTGAAATGGTGCTGCCAAAAAGGAAGAAAACATACACAGCCATTTCCACACATTAATGTAGAAACTTTAATATTGGAAGATTCAAGACAAATTTAAACTGCCATAGGTTATGAAATATTTTGAAGTCTACACTATAGCACGTCTTTCTACATATGCAGTTAACTTTCATAATGACTGCCCACCTCTGACCAGATCAGTATTTAATATAGTGAGTGGCATCCCTGCCCATGGCTGAATTGGATGATCTTTAAAGTCCCTTCCAACCCAAACCATTCTATGATTCTATGATTAGCGTGCAACATTGAAAATACTAAATCATATTACAAATGGTGTCTCTTCAATTCTAGAGAACACAACAGATAGCTGTAAAGAAGAAAACTGGAAACAATTTCTACTTTATAAATGAAGAATACTAGTACAGATGCAATATCACTGGAAAACAACTGCTCCTTTGAAATACAGCATATTGAAATAAATGAATGCAGAGAGAAAAACAGCAAAAGGCTATACTTTTAAATGTAGGAAGTCAAGATGGGCATTAGGAAACTGGGTAACTCTAGGAAGATCAAAGGAATGGAACACAAGAAATATGAATTTAAAGAGCAGAATATCACCCTATGAGACATCATAGTATCAGAAGTACCATAGCGAAAGCATCAATGGAGAAGAATGTCTGATTTCAAGAAATGGCACCTACAAAGTATTTAAAATAAGTGGTAAAAATTATTAGCCCAATTAGATGTAAGAATGAGCCAGGCAGAAGGTTTGAATTAGCAGTATATCCACTGGATTCAATGAAGCCAGCCAAATTACATCAGTTGAGGATTTGGCTGATCATGTAGAGATGTGGGAAAAAAAAAAAAAAAAAAAAAAAAAAA
>NC_048926.1:51668334-51671294 GCF_011077185.1 Oxyura jamaicensis | reverse complement strand
AAAAGTAGAACAAATTGAATCTTTTAACACAGAGAAATGGACAGCAGATGGATGAGGAAGACCTTCATTTGCTGTTAGTTCCAAACTTAAGATTGTGATGAAAGTCTGTATTTTTCTTTTTCAAAACATCTCCAGTTTTACAGTAGCAGTGACAGATCTCAAATAACAATGGTGTACCTAAAACAAATGATGTGATTAGTAGAATAAGGTAGAATTTTGGCATGCACTTCAGCAGTGTTCAATTTTCTGCAATGTGCATCCCAATGCTCATAGGGAAAATGAATTGGAATTGACCCATATGTACAATTGGGACTTCAGCAAAAGCAGAGGAAGAAACAACTTCATTAAGAAATAAACTGTAAGCTGAAGAAATTCAAAAGTAGGAGATAGAATGCATTGTTTCCTTTTTATACCTTCAAAGACATGCAAGATGGGAAATCATCTATGCCTGTAATGCTTCCATGGGATATGAAAGCATTACTATGGACTTGCTTCAAAAAATGGAACTTGGGCTAAATTTGTAATGTATCAATAAAAATGTCATCACACTGCATATACCAGACAGATTATTCAGCAGTACCAGGCACTCCTCTACAAAGCCAGAGATGGCCTTGCTCAATTTTATGGTGGGTCTAGAAAAATTAGATATCAGAAATACTGTCTAGGAAGTGGAACTCAAATCTATTGAAGGCTGTATATTATACAGGTTGAATAGGACATATGGAATAAAAATTGTTTGACTGGCATTTTAGAGCTTAAGTTTTAAAAATACTGTAGTGCTAGAAAGAGAGATCAAGAGATGCAAGTGTTGCATTTCGATCTTAAAAAAGAAAAAGGAAAAACAGGCATTTTTCCAGCATATGCAAGTAAGAATAGCTTTGTATTGAATTGCAAACACCTAGTAAAATATACAGGGTGAGGTGGATTGAAAAGTGACTAATAAACATAGCCAGAGACCATTTATATCTGACCAATAAACTCAAAACTATTTCACAAATCTCTCAGTATCTGTCCCTTCAGAAGACAAAATCATGCTGTTTCTCTCTTGAAGTCTTCTTACCAGCAAGTGTAATATCATGTTGGGATATGGCATTGCTATACTAATCACCAAGTTGTCATCATGATCCAGAAGGTATGATGTTGTAAAGTGACTGTAGTTTCAGTCTCATGGGTTCCATCTAAAACTATGCAGAAGTTAAGTGAAATCCAGCTGTGTGATTGGAAGAACCGAATTAATAAAACTTAATTTGCATTTATAACGAAGAATATTTTGCATCTAAACATTTCAAAAATGCCAAGTGAAATTAACTAAACTTCAAGGTCATTGTTTAGAGAGTAAGAAATGAAGTCAGGATGTGTCTTTAATTGCTAGGGAAACCCTTGTCATGGTATTTATGGATTTCCCCCCAAATCAGTTTGTTGCCTGCCTTCTGGTGACAGCAAAAACACCCTTTTGATTGACTGTATTTTATCCATCTATTAAATCAAGTTTATCATTTAAAGGAGAACACACACTGATGTAGTACTTACTAGAGGTCTGGGGCCATTTGTAGTTCATGTTTCAGTTACTAAGGATGTGCTCTGTTTGGTTCCAACCCAGTTAATTTTAACAGTTGTGGAATTTTTTCATTAAATCTACTGGGAATTTGACTGGGCTCTAAACACAAGGTTTTCTGCTGCCTGCACTCTTCAAACATGTTCTGAGGTTGGCGAATCGATGATATGTAGTACTTACCAAATCCACTCTGAAATTTACTTTAGCTTTCCAACACTGCGTGCCCATTACTCTTGACTCATGCCTAAATTAAAAGGTTCTGAAGCAGGACTTGCTCTCTTCGTGAACTGACTTATTGGCACCTGGTCTTGGTGTAGAATTTCTGAGGAAGCTTGAGGGTAGGAATAAAAAATAACTATGAGTTTATCCAAAACATCTGACAACTGAAGATTCATTTTCCTCAAGGGAGCAAAAATTTTATTTCTAGCAATTTCAAGCTATACATCTGTCCAATAATAATGTGACTTCCAATACCCAGCTGATAGAAGACTTCACCAGCATTCTTCCCTTAAGCTTCACACCAACATAAAGGTCTATCTTTCTATGGGTCTGCAATGTGTACTATATTCTGAGTTGGCCTTGCAGATAATAAAGTGATCTTATAATGGAGAGCTTGCTTCTGGAGATTTCAGTCTGAGCACTGTCAGAAATAAAATGCTTCAAATTTTATTAGCAGGCTGAAAGTTTAGGTTTTAATAGAAGAATCTTCTGAAGGGTTCTTGAGAACTCGGATTTGGATTATTTGCATGTAAACCCTCTGGAATGCACTGTCCTCAAAAAGATTGTTTGCTAAAAGAAAATTTGATGAGTAGATATCTCTTGTCTTTCATAGATCAGAGTAGGATTTCTCTGCTTCCAACCAACCAGTTTCTCGTCAAAGTCCTTCACAATAACGAAACCCTTGGAGGCTAAAGAAATAAGTAAGTTGCCAGGGTAAAGGTCAGAACAGCACATTTCTAATCTTCTTAGATAGGAGAGTGAAATTCTCTCAATAGCTGCAGAACATAATATTCTAGAGAGAGTGATATTCAGTTCTCTAGTGAGCTGATACAATGCTTGCCTCTTGCATAAAGCCTGAGAAACCTTGCTCTGGTACGACAAAATAGCCATGAAGAAGTGAAGAATAAATAGGAAGTTCACGCAAACTTGTTGCAGGAAAAGGAAGAAAATCTTCCAAATCTGTGGAGAAAGAAAAGGCCACTTTCAGTTCTGTGAGAGGACATGAACAACAGTGCTTCACTGTTGATTATGTATAGAGAAGTCTCCTTTCAGAGTTTTATTTTCCACATTGCTTTCCTAGTATCTCCAGCTCACTAAGGCCATACTCACTGTCCATGTTAAATGTATTAGTTTCCTGTCCCGAGGAGCTAATTAGAGCCTATGGGGAAATGAAAGAAAGAAAGAA
>NC_048926.1:51608574-51667934 GCF_011077185.1 Oxyura jamaicensis | reverse complement strand
AAAGAAAGAAAGAAAGAAAGAAAGAAAGAAAGAAAGAAAGAAAGAAAGAAAGAAAGAAAGAAAGAAAGAAAGAAAGAAAGAAAGAAAGAAAGAAAGAAAGAAAGAAAGAAAGAAAGAAAGAAAGAAAGAAAGAAAGAAAGAAAGAAAGAAAGAAAGAAAGAAAGAAAGAAAGAAAGAAAGAAAGAAAGAAAGAAAGAAAGAAAGAAAGAAAGAAAGAAAGAAAGAAAGAAAGAAAGAAAGAAAGAAAGAAAGAAAGAAGGAAGGAAGGAAGGAAGGAAGGAAGGAAGGAAAAGGTAAATAAAAATGGTAAGGCAGAACAGCACCATCTTGAGCTTCCCGTGGTCTGCTCACCCCTCTGCTTGTGGCCTTCCAGCTGTGGGGCTCACTCTGCAGCCACAATGGACTTCCAGTGGCTGCAGAAGTGGGACGTGGATTTCTGGCAGGGCAATGGGGCAATGCAACCCTGAATCTTTGCACACCAGTGAAGACCTGGCCTGGGGATAAAGGTTTGGGCCCATGCTGGTCAGATTTTCTGGGTCAGGAAAGGTGTACGCAGACCAAGAGGCTTGAAACCGTTTTCTCCTTTCTTTCCCCTGGCCTCATGGTGGAGCATCATCTGCCAGCCCGAGGTCGGGGGAGGACAAGGGGAACTTCTAGTTTTATTTCTATTTATTTATTTATTAATTTATTAGCCCAGAACACCTCTTCCTGTGGCCTCTGCCAACGCGGCGGTGGGACACGAGCTCTGTGAAGCCGCAGGCAGACTGACATTCCTGCTCAGCCCCCCCGCCCGGGGTCGGTGCCGGCTTTTCCCCTCGCCGCCTCCCCGCTGCCGCGCTGCCCGGCACGGGAGGCACCGGCGCCTTTGTCTGCACCCTCATCTCCTCCGGCGTCCCCAGATGCCAGCACCGGCGGAGGTGCAAACTATCTGCATTCCCCTTAATGGGACTGTTAACTCGCCGGGGTAATTAGGGCCAGGGGGGCGTCAGCGCGGTTAACCTCTTTATCGCTGGGCACGGCACCGGGGCTAGCCGGGGGGGCTGCCCCGCGGCTCGAGCCCCCCTCCACGCCCCCCCCTCTCCCTGCGGGGGTCCTGAGCCCCCCCCCGGAATTGCCCTCCCCACCTCCACGGGAGCCGGCAGCCCCTCCCCGCGAGAAACCAGTCGTGCGTGGACACGGGGGGGCTCCCCCCTCTCTTTTCCCCGGCGGCCGCCTTTTGGTGGGCTCCCGCAGCCCAGAGTGTCCACCTCGCCGCCCGCTTTCCCCGCCAGCGCTCGCAGCCCGGAGGGGAAGGCAGAAAGTCTGCCGGACGAAGTTATGGACCATCAGATCCCTGGCGAGAAGCCCCCCGCCCCGGGCTCCCTGGCACTGCCCTCCAGCGCCGGGGTTTCTCCAGAAGCTGTGACCTTCATCCCCCCGAGATCCCCACCCGCGCAGGGGACAGTGCAGGGTACCGCTCCATGGCTACCTCCGTGAAGATACTTTTATTTTATTTTATTTTATTTTATTTTATTTTATTTTATTTTATTTTATTTTATTTTATTTTGTCTATTTATATTTTATTTTACTTATTTTTTATTTGATTTTTATCCTCCCAGGTGTGATGCCCACTGTTCCCAAGAACCTTCATTTTGAAACGGAATTGTTGCTTCCGTGGAGGGTGGCTGGTCAGAAGTCAGGTGTTTTGGGGTTTGTGGTTGTGGGGTTGTTCTATTTTCCTTTCCTTTCCTTTTTTTTTTTTTTTTTAATGTATATAAAAAAAATAAAATAAAATACAATGCTGAGAGACAAAGAGGTAAATTATCTGCCTCGGCGTTGATGGTACGTCAAAGATTGCAAAGCCCAGGCGCTCTCTTCCTGCGAAGAGGATGATTTATAGAAAATTGCAGGCAGAACACATGCACATTCTGGCAGCCTTAAAGACAGTCCCTCCCTTTTCCTTAATGTTCTTTTATCAGCTTCTTAGGAGGTGTCCGCTTCATTTGTCTGCATGAAACCAGTAGTCTTAGTAGGAATCCCCAGTTCTGATGTTTTTTCCCCTTTTCCTTAAGAAGGATTCACTAAATCCAACAGTGCTCCTTCTGCCCAGATATTATCCTTCCTCCTATTTCTCACAGCACTTGTTTGGGGCGAGGGGGAGAGCGGGGGGGGGAGCGGAAAGAGGAGAGAGGAGGAGGGAGAAGATCTTTCTCCTGTTTAGTGATTAACTTGCACTGCTCAAAGAAAGAGAAGATTTAATAGGAGAGATCCTGCCTGTGTGCTTTGTACTTGCGGCAGTCTTGTGGATGGGAAGACCGGAGAGTGCATGGGTTTAATGTTTGACTAGTACCTGGGCGACCGATTTTTGTTATTTTATTTTATTGCCATCGTTAGAGTTTCTGCATTTGGTCTTCAGCTAAGCTGGGAGAGCTCAGACAATGAAGTCCTAGCATGCCTGACCTCTCCCAGAGCCAGTAAAATCTGGACTCCTTTAAGAAGATCATCTCAGCTTCACCACTCTCACAAAACTTCCTCGGAGCTGGGGAGGGATCTCCCCCTTCACCCGAACCGGAGCTCTGTGGTTCTAGTCTCTCTTCCACCCATGCAAATTGCAGCGCTTGAGGGCTCGAGAAATCCCAGTGATGTTCCAATACCAGCCATGCCCTTGTGCTCAAATTGATTTTCCCTCACTCCCGTGCATTGATTTTATGAGTCTGCACATAACCCCTAATCCCCCCACTTCCCCCACCCCCAGTGTTAGGCATAACCCTAGAAAGAATCTGACCTGTTGTTGTAGAAAGAGTGGAGGGCTGGGGGGGAGGGGGGTCGAGCAAAAGAAGTAGCTAAGCACAATGGTTAATAGAACAAGGCTAAATATAAATGCAGACTACAGCAGCTTTGTCTTTCCTTGCTTGCCTTCATCACCAAGATACCTTTCTTTGTGAGCCTTGATCGTTTCTTTCCTCGGTTTTAAATAATCAGTCACAAAAGAGCAGACAACTAGGTGTTGGAAGGCATAAAAGTTATTTTAAGTAGGATTATTTATTTTATTTTGCAGCCAAAAACGTTTCACCAATGTAGGAAGTGCTTTTGGTGCTCGGTAGTACAAGCTCTCTTTTCTCCTAAATGCTTGTGAGAAATAAAAAACCTGGAGATGACTGTCTTTATTTCCGGGAGTAGACTTCAAAATACGTGCCAGAAATGGACAATTTGAGTCTCCTTTCTCCACATCAAATGCGAGCTGGAAGGGGGATTAAAAACCAACCACGTGGTAGATCTGGTTTTATACTTTGCAACCTCCAGCTCCATTTATGTTCTTTACCCTGCTCAGGGAAGATTAGCCTCTAGATGGATGTGTCTGAGGGATCACCTCAGGGGCAGATCTGCATGCAGAAACCGGTTTTTGCCATGGCTGGAAGAGAGCTATGACCTAGCAGAGCGCTCCATCCGAGCGGCTCCCCCAGCATCGCAGGAGCTGCTGAGAGCTCCTGTGCAGGAAGCTTTGTGAAGGCAACAGCTTGGAAGGGGAAGCTCTTCAGATCTTTCCCCCTTCTTCTCCTCCTCCCTGGCCCGTGAGTGATTCAGTGTCCCAAACCTTAACTTTTTGTTACCACCTTCCTCCTCTTAATCTCCTTCATCTTCAACACCTCCTCCTCTATCACTACCATCTTCTCCTCCATCTGTCTGCCTCCTGGATCTCTCTTGTTTGCTTGCTTTCCCCCCTCCTCTTCCACCTCCCTCCTTCTCTTTCTTCTTGCCTTTTCCTCCTCTCTTTTCTTCTCTTTTCTTTCTCTTTTTCCTCCTCTTCCCCTACACGTTGTTGTTGTTGTTAGAAAGGATTCTTGCACCCCCTGGTGCTCTTGCGTTTTGTGTGGTAGGAGAGGAGATTGTCTTCTTTCTCTCTCTCCCTCTGGTTGCTCATTATTCAGAGAGAGACACAGAGGGTGAGTGAGAGAGAGAGAGAGAGACGGATATCTCAGGTCATCTGCAGCTGCAGCAAACCAGTGAAGGAGAGAGAGAGAGGGAGAGAGAGAGGGGGGGAAAAGCAGGGAAAGATGGCGATCCTCCATTGCTGAGACCTGGCAAGGAGCACATGAGACTCACAAAACAACTTCCACAACAATAACAAGAAGAAGAGCTAGGCAGAGAGGAAGAGGAGAGGAGACAGCAGCAAGAGCAGCAGTGCCGGGACGCTCCTGTAAGTTCTTGCAATTAAAACCCATCTCCGGTTTGGCATTGGAGAGATCATCTCTCATGTGTATATATATATCTTTTTGTTTGGTCTTCTCCGTCTTTCTTTCTTTCCACCACCTTCCTCTGAAATCCATTCATTCGGCCAACGGAGGAAGGAGGAAGAAAGAAAGGAAGAAAAAAAAAAAAAAAAAAAAAAAAGAAGAGAGGGAGCGAGAGCGGGGTGTTTTGTTTGAGAGAAGTCTCTTGCATGGAGGAGGAGAAGAGGAGGAGGTGCTGGTGGTGGTGGTGGTGGTGGTGGTGGGAGGAGGAGGAAGGCGGTTAATTAATTTTTTGTTGTTGCATTAAAGGGGGGGGGGGGGGTTAGGGGGAAATAATTGAGATATCAGTCGAGCTTTCGGGGTGGGGGTGCCCGTGTGGATATGTGTGTGTGTGCGAGGTCTGGATGGTGCTGTGCGTGTGGACTTGGATCAGAGACGGGAGAGACACGGAGGAGAGAAAAGCTCCGTGCTGGCACGACCCAGGCAATCGGGTGACCTCTTTCTTCCTTTCTTTCTTTCTCTCTTTCTTTCTTCCTTTCTTTCTTTCTCTCTCTCTCTCCCTCTCTCTCTCCCCCTCTTCCTCTCCTGCTCTTTCTCCTCGTCCCCTCTCGCTGCCCTCTCTCGCCGCTGGCGAGGCTGGTCCCTCACCCCGCCGCTGGTGCCCCCGCCGCCGCGCTCCTCCACTTGGGATGCGGGGGTCCCCGGCGGCGCCGGGGCTGGGGGGCTGGTGGTGCCCGCAGGAGGTTGCTTGGAGGAGGACAGCGTTCAGCTGGAGAGCAGGAGCCATTACACACGCTTCTGCTCTCCTTTGAGAGAAAGAGAGCGAGAAGGGAAGAAAGGAAAGGGAAGGAGCCCACTTCTTCTCGCTTAGTTCTCCGATGTCCCTACCTTTAAACCAGGCAAGGGAGAAGGAGCTTTCTCCCCTGCCCCTTTCTCCACCACCCGGAGCAGCTTTCTCCCTATCTCTCCCCCTCTTTCCCTTTCTTTATCTCCCTGTCCTCCATTTGCAAGCTGTCTGCTTTGGTTCCAGTCCAGGCTCCACAACACAAAGCTTCTCCTCGCTCTCGCACACATGCACACACACAGTCTACAGGCTCTTTATGTCTTCTGGAGTAACCTTCTTCTCCCCCCCCCCGCGTCCTCTTAGCATTGTGGTTTCTATTCTCCACACAGAGAGATCCTCCTGGAGCTTCATGTAGTTGTGATCTGATAGGATTTCTCCCCGCCTCACATCCCTCTTTTGGGGGAGAAAAGGGAAAAGTTTCATTCGTTTTTCTGGTGTTTGGAAGGAGAAAGACCTTCAAGTTTGAGTGCTTTCTGCTGCTGCTTTTGTGTGTGTGTCTGTGGGGGTCTGTTTGTCTCATGAAGCTGCTTGCATGTCTAAGAGGAAGTGACTAGTTTGGCAGAGAGCTGTGATCTGAGTCAGGTAAGCCATGTCATGTTCTCTAGCTCCACCAGAAAATGGAGGAGAGAGAGAGTAGACAAAGCTGAGATGGGAAGTGCTCCTAACATCGTGGATGTGTCTCCATGTTTTGAAGCTTTGCTGGCAGAAGCTGGCTTAATCATGATTTTTTCCCCTAGGGTTTCTTCAGTTTTTTCAATGTACAACATTGTGATGGGTCTTCTCTCTGACTTCATGCTATCAGGAAATGAGGATTGGAGGAAATTGCTCAGATTCTCCTTCACACAGAGAAACACATCCTCAGGCTTTTTTGCTCTTATGCTTTCATGTGGAGGTCACCTTTCTAGACATTTTTCTTTGGTTAAAGACCACAGAATTTAGGAGGTTGATCAGTTGACCAAAGAATTGTGTATGTATGCTTATATTTATAGGTTTTTGAAAGCATTTGGAGGTAAGTGCACACAGATTGAGGCGGCTCAGGTTCTTCCAGAGAATGTCATGAAATGTCATTTTTTTTTCAGGTGATGCTGTTGATGCCTGATTTATGGGATTTTTAACTTCTGATTTTCAAGAGCATTCCTTCTTTTGGATTTATTTTATATAAAGATGGAATATTTCTCCCCACTCACTAGGTTGCATTAAAACGATACTGGCAAGCTCTTAGTAGGTTCCTCAGAGCATCATAAAATACACAATTTCTCTTGGAAAAAATGAAGCAGTTTTCACAGCTGTCTTTTTTGGTGTCTTTAAATGTGTTTTTTTCTGAAAACTTAAGGCAACATTCTTGTTATGATTTTAATGTAATTATGGAAACCTAAGATCTTTAAAGAGAGATAGCAGTTGAAAAGGAATTTGTGGGATTTTTTTTAGCCCACCTTTTCATCTGAAATCAGTTTTAGTAGTCTCAAACCAGGCCTCACTCTTTTCCCACCAATCTTGATTTGCACACCAGATGCATAGTAGATGCAGTTCCTCAAAAAATTCAAACTACATGCTGAAATGCATGAGGTGGATACCAGGATGCAGTGCTACTGAGTTTGAATGCACAGCTCCATAGAAAGGTAGCATTCATATGTAGATTATTTTGAAGCATTTAAGAAGGAATGTGTTATATATGGGAGGTATATGTTATAGAATAGGAGACCAGTGAATCTGAATCAAAACACGATCCCACATGGGCACCAAGAATAGAAAGATTTGATGACTGTAATCACTAAAGATGAACTTGGGATCCAGCTACTGCAAGGTTAAAATCAATGTCCTTGTTTCATTTTTCCTGTGGAATAAATTGTGTAGTATATACTCATATTATTGGAAAGTATACTGCATTATCAGCTGTGCATTTTGTTAGTTCTGGTTGCTGATAATGTCACACAAAGTACTGAGATACTGTGGTTATCTCCACCCTGCTGAAATGAAGCACTTTCAGAGGTGGGCTATGCAACATACCACTTCATGTATGCTTCACCTCACACTTCGACAAAATAAGAAGGGAGGTTAACTGTTTTTTTCTTTTTTTCTTTTTTCTTTTTTTTTTTTTTTTCCCCTGATGTGATGTTCATTGATGCACTTTACGATTTCTGTACAGGTCTAAATCAGCAGCTACAGAAGATAATAACAAAGTCCTCACTGACCTCTGCTGGTTGGGTCAGATCCTCTGTATCCATCCTCTCTATTAGGTATATTGTCTCCATAGGTATCTGATTGTGTTTCATATGAAATCATGAATTTCCTCTTACTTCTTTGAGAAGTCAACTCAGTGTTTACAATGTGATACTCAGTGTTTACAATGTGACCTGCAGATACATTGTTCATAAATGTGGCATGTGCAATACAAGAACAAGTTTGAGATTTAAGCTGGGGATTTTGATGGGAGGGCATCTTGCCCCTCTCCTAGGGTGACAGACACCCTAGGAAAAAGAACATTTTTACAATGGTTTGTATTGGAGAGGTGTATTTCTAAGGGTGTTTTCTTTACTATGAGACTGAGATACCTTCAGAGAAGAATATTCTTGTTAATGATGTTCCTTGCTTTAGTCTGCCCAGACTGAATTTCACCTTACTGTTAGAAGACTAGCTGAGTGACTTCTATTTTTCAAAACAAAAAAGCAAAAAATGAAACAAAAGGCTTTCAGGGAATCTAGAATGATAATTTTAATTCAAGAGATAGTGGTGACCAGTATGTTTCTTGTCATCAGACACAAATTTCTTCATTCAGATATTGGCCTTCAATTGCTTTTGATTTATGAGCACCCACAGTTTGTCCATGGTGCAAGATCTATCAGAATCTGCATTCATAGCTTATTGTTCAGTATATAAACTAGATTTTCGTAATCACTTTTCTCAGCCCCACTAGACATAATCTAAGGACCACTGCTTTAAAAATATTTCAACAAATAGTTGATTTCCTTATGCATTTTTATTAGGTTAATAATGAACTACATCCTGGAGAAACTTAAAACTTAATGTTTAGGATTTCTTTCCATTGGTTTTAAAAATAATTTTGATTCAGGAGGAAAACTAAAAATGTGTTGTATGTGCCCAGGCAGTGAGGAATATGAGTACACAATTGGATGCTGGAAATGGAAAGTAGTACAACTGCAAACACAAGTGGAAAAAAAGACGATCATTTTAATTTAGTAAAGTTTATAACAAATTTTGTAGTGTTGTGAACTTTGATTTAAAGGAGAATTGACTCTTATGAAAACATAAGTAATTTAAGAATTGATAAATATTGGAGAACTCCCTTCAACATAGATGTCGACATCTGGGCCCCAAAGAAAGGAAAAGTCTAATTTTAGTCTTAGAAAGGAAATGTGAAGAGCTAAAATCTCACAATAGTACAGGTTACAGTTTGAGGAAGGTTACTTCAGAAATGCCCAAAGATGCCTCCTGAAATTTGGAATTCCAAGAAACAAGTGTAAATGAGTTTTTCCTGTGAATTTTCCTATGATTCCAAACAACTTGTGGAGTTACAGTATAAATTGAGATTGCTCTATTTTTTTCTGTAACACTTTCTCTGCATGTTGTTGTGGATAATTACTTAAACTGAGCAGAAGAACACTACTTTGAGCTTCATAATAGGGCAATGTGAGTAAATGAATACTACATAGCTCTTCAATAATTTCAAAGATAGAAGTCATTTTTCTGCAGTTTCCTACTTCATTAACTCACATTGCCCTATTATGAAGGTAACACTAACCAAGTCTAGCAACAAAACACGTAGAAGAATAATGATCAAAAAAATATATCCTAACAACAACAACAAAAAAACACCACAACAAAAAATGAACTGAAATACTGAAAAGAATGTTTGGAAGAAGCACAATGGTAGAGGAAGGGAGATACTCTTCTGACAGATCAGGAACGGTCCATGAAGACCCATATCGTCTTTGAGTCATTTCAGGTACTATGTTTCCATACACTTTGTACTTTGGTATATTTTCAATGTATTGTAGCAGAAAATAATATAAATGCTCTTTTTTTTTTTTTCACCCCCTTAATCTTTGTTTTGAACTGAAATCATGTCTTTCATGAACTTGTTCCAGAGGAAAAAGGTCTGCTGTTATTATCAGCTGTATGATTTGCTTAACACTTAAAGGATGTGATCAAGTATGAAGTTCTAATTGCTGGCTTTAGTAAAATGTTTAACTTCATCAAGCTAAATGCTTGCTATCTTTTCAAACAGTTGCTTCCTTCTAGAGTGCTAACTAATCAAGCAGTCTCTGAAAGGGCTTGTTTAATGGAAATCTTTCAGGTAGCATTAAGATATAATATGGGCCCACAGCACGTAAGCAGCTGCCAATGAAGTATTAATTGAGGAGGGGATGAGGAGAACTGCCACCTTATTCTTCAGGGAGTGAAAGTGAGGGCAATTTTGAAGAGAAGAACAGAGAATGATAAGAGTTAAAGTTGCTTAAATATCTGCTAAACTCCTCAGAAGTTCCTCAGAGACAGGAACTCAAAATTTTTAACGAAAGAGGTGCTGGAGAAGGTGGTGTGGTGTAAGTCTTCAGCTGCTGGCAGAGACACAGTTAACATTGTAAACGGTTGAACTTCAGCATGGCACTTCTCCAAATGAGTTGACTGTTGAAAATAAAATGTTCCAGAAGAACTGGGAGAACAGGAAAGAAGTTAAAATAGCATGGCTTGTATGCCAGTGCTGAAAGAAGAAAAGGGGGGAGGAAGGGAGATAGCTCAACTTATGATAATTATCTTGTTGGTTGTAGTGAAAAGACTCTAGCAGAAGTTTCCAAATGAGGGGACTAGATTTAATGCAATCTTAATTTATGTCCTGAGTTCTGGAAGTATTAGTCTACTTTCAGCATGTGTTTGGGAAGTTGAACACATGCGTAAATAAAAAGTCATATGAGATTGTTCTGGGGTTTGTTCCATTTTGTTCTTTTAACTTTGGAAACAATACCAAAGATCTAAAGTCTGACACTTATCTCTTGAGTTTTATGAAGCTGTGCCAGATGTTGCAGTACAAACACAACTCTGGAGGGTTTTGAAAGAGGGGATGAGATGGGGAAAGGGAAATCTTTATTTAGGAAAATCTTTAAATTCAGGTGTCTGATATTTGAAATACACAGGCTTATGTACTACTTCGTTTTTGTTTTTATTTTCCTGTGTTCTCTTCATCTCTTACTGGTTGAATATCATGGTACAGTTGCTTTGTTCAGCTTGAGTCAGTATCTGTTACTGCAGTCATCTCAAAATATCCTTGCTTAACCAGTGATTGAAGGAGCTTTCTTTTAAGCTGTGTTTGGAAAATAACCTTTCCTGCACTATCGGTTGTGATCGGTTTGTGGTCATTTTTTGAGACACAATGATTATCAGAACATCAGTCCCAGATTTAGCAGTAATACTGTACCTTTCATTTCCTTTTGATCTTCTCCCTTCTCCTCTTTTTTTTTTTTTTTTTTTTTTTTTTTTTTTTTTTTAAGATTCTTCTTGTTCTTCTTATTTTTTGTATATAATGATGGACCTCAATAGCCGCTGTCTGTGGGGAATACAGTGGGTTTTTGGCTGGGGCTAGAAGCAGTTCTGTGGGTAGAAGATCATAGGATCCCTCAAGAAAAATAATCAGTTTGGTAATTTAAAGAAGATGGAAATGAGACATCTGAGGATGTGCAGTCATTGTTCTTGAGTGGAGTCAAACACAGTCTCTTTAAGAATACATTTAATAATGTCAGCATAAGGAGCTGTAGGCACAGCGTCAATGTCATGAGTGATTAGGAAGGACTTACTGAGAGCTTATCAGGGCAGCAATCATTGCAAGGCCACTGTGTTGAGGACAAATAATTCTGAGAGAACACTTGATTCACTGGACTATGGTTAGTTTTTCACTAGTTTAATTAATAATTTAGTTGGAGTGTGTACCTTGTTTTTTTGTGGTGGAAGATAAAAAAATCTAATTGGGAATGTGCAGAAAACTGAAGTTGTTTTATACCTTTGGGAGAGAAGAAGCTAGATGCTTGTATTGTATGCCAGGAAAATGCAATTAATAACTTGCTGTTCATTTACATAATGGGTGGTTAGCAGCACTGGACAGTTTATTTGAAGCACTTTTTTACAGGTATAGCCTCTGTGATGACCTGAAGATTAAGAAGGGGGATGTTCAGCACCGGCATTACTGTTGCTATTAAAAAGCTCTGGAAAGGGGCCTGAGAACCCCAGCTGCTGTTGTGGTGGAAGAAGTCAGGCCTTCAAAGGATACAAGGATTAGAGTGTCAGGAAAAGTAAATGGTAGCATCAGCACAAGTAGAAAATAGGCATAGCTATTCAGCAAACAGAAAAGTAGGCTAAGGCATGCCATAATTATGTGTAGTGGAAACTTGCTGCTAATAGAGCAATTGCGTGGGGTAGAGAGGCAGGAGAATGATTTTTCAAGACAAAACAAAGCAGACATTGCAGAGAATGATATAGGAAGACTGAGGATTCAGTGTGCTCGTGATAATGTGAAAGAGAAGACTTTGTTTTGAAAGATGCTAAAAATGGAATCTTCTGATGTACATGTGGTCACTGTTTCCGTGGCCTTGTAGGACAATAGGGGCTTCTTTGCACTGCCCGAATGAGCAAACTCTTCCTTCCCACTTGCAGCTCTTAAGGTTCAAATAGTGCTGCTTCAGGGTGGAAGCAGTAGTTGTGGAAAGAAGGCATCACAGGATATTCTTTTTGGGAAGAAGATGGGTCACACTGTATTGGTCTGTTGTCATGCAAATATTTCAAAATCTGATAGTTACTTATCACAAGAGCCAGGCAAATTCATCCCTCTCACACATTATCCCTAGATCTTTCATTGCTGTCAAAGACAAGAGCAGAAGGGGTGAATGTGACACCCAGAACCAGTGTTCCAGCAGCCTATACTTCGAGTTTGTCCTGATTTATCAAATAAACAGAGTAGCCAAGGTAAGACTACATGTGCTGGAAAATTTGGGTTCAGCATGAGTTTGACATTCTGGGTGGTGCATTCTTAACCAACTTGGTTGACTTGGTGGGGATTTAAATAAATGTCTAGCTGAGAAAGGGATCATTAATAAAGGGTCTGAATGCCAGAGTGTGGTCTAAATACCAGAATTCAGCTGTCTGATGATAATAAAACCTTTTTATTTTATTTTATTTTATTTTTTTATTTCCTGTCTTTTTCCCTCTTGTTGATGTTAAATTGACAGCTCACATTGTTCCGTACTTCCTATGTCAGGTTGTGCAGAAATTTTAGATGGATTGGTAAAGGTGGTTTTTTACATAGGTAGTTGACTTCCCTTCCCTTCCCTTCCCTTCCCTTCCCTTCCCTTCCCTTCCCTTCCCTTCCCTTCCCACAGTGAATTAGGAATAGGTGTACAACTGTAGTTTTCCTGTAGAAAACCTGTATTGAGCAAACTGTTTCTGCAGAGAACTTAGGTCCCTGAACATTTGTTTATTTTAGCTAAGACTTGGATTCTTTAGGTGCAGTCAGACTCAACTAGATGTGTGGGTAAGAGGGTGTTTATAACATGATTTTCAGCATCTCTAACCAAACACTGAGGAGACCAAAGAATTAGTGGCCAGCTCTGGAAATCTTGCTCTTAATTTTTTGAATTCCTTAAACCATCCATTCCTCTATTCAGGGAAATAGGCATAAATAGAATATAATGGGGATATTGGAAATTAAGACCTTGGTGGTAGATTTTTTGCAGTAAGTCAAAACAAAACCATGTGTACATAGGAAAAGAAAAGGTTTCTTTTGGGAGTGGTTCTGGTGTGTGAGATTGGACCAGATCTCTTCTGTTTGCAAACACTTGGAGATGGCAACTGGAGATATATGCCACTTTTCTTCTACGTCATTGCTCTCATTCTGACTGATCATTTTTTCTCAGGTATGCTACTACTTGTGGTGAGTATGGAAGAGGCTAACTATTTATACAGCATCTACTTAGCTTTAGTTGTTAATACATTAAAGTCTGGGAAGGAAATGGCCATGAGGAGTCATCATGTTTCCTATGTTGTGTGACAAGTGGTACTGTCAGAAACATAAATAAATGTCAATAAATCATTTCAAATTTGTTCATATCTCTTTATTTGATTGGAAACTCTCATAATGAATTTCAGTTTTTCTCTTCCTTGACTGCATCTGGGTGGCTTTGGCTGCAAGATATAGGACCTCCAGCACCGGTAGGCCCTGAAACTGTGCTTCTAGCACACCCAGCTGAATGACTTGATGAGTGTAAAAATGTTAACAAATGGATGATGGAAAACTGAACATAGCCAGGCAGCTCTCAACCTTGTTAATTACCTTCCTGACTGCTGAATTTTCTCTGCCTTCTCACATGGCTGTAGCTTGCAGCCTCGCAATAAAGGGTTTGGGTTCCTGGCCAGGAGCGCATCCTGAAAGTTGAATTCATGTAATTTGAAGTCAGTATGGACTGGTTCTTTTTGGTCTAAATGACCTTTTATCTTTGGTGGGGGAGGGCAGTGGGGAGAAAGCATATCAGCTTTCAACTATGTCAGGTCATATAGAGGTCAAGTTCTCTTGTCTGTGATCAAGCATATGGTGTAAAACAGCCCTGTGCATGATAGCACCAGGGCCTGGGGAGAGGAGGACCTTATCGGGCCTTCAGGAGGTAAATAGGACTGAAGGCCGTTGTATGATGGCTCTCTGCTCGGGGGTTGCAGGATTCATGCTTTTAACCCTTTGGTGGTTCCAGCCTCTGGTGTGTTTCCACTCTGCTAGGTTGAGAAGAAGCTATTGTTTCTCAAGAGCATGCAGTTTTCTCCTGCCAGGTTATCCATGCACGCGAGAGACTTTCTGAAACTCCTGGCTCCAAGGGCATAACTGTATTATTCACTGAAGCTGCTGAAAAAGTGAGTCAATATATTCTAGGTCTCCCAGCTGCATGAATAAATAAGTAAATCTGAATTATTTTTAAATGATCAGATTACAGAAGTGATAAACTACAAAGATTTTTCCATTCAAGTCCCTCTCCACAAATGCACTGCTCTTCTTCCACAGTGGAGCAGGAGGCAATACAACAATTTTAATGTGTTGTGCTCCCAAGGAACCACATACAACTGCTAAGGTCCCACTCAGGAAATGTCTTTGAGACCAAAAGCCTTGAGTCAGAAGTTGCTTGGCAGGATGACAGGCAGGTTGACCAAAGGTTGCATGTGGTGTTCTCTTGCAAAACGAACATGAAATCCTCATTGTCCTCCATGTTGTTTCAGTGCTTCCACAGGTTCACCCATGCTACTTCAGTGGTGTACAGGAATATAATTTGCTTGCTGGTGTTATGGTCTTATCTCTGAAGATACTTATTTTAAGAATTCATGTCTACATAGGTTTGTTAATACTTTACTGTAATATCAGATGGGCTGCTGAGACCTCAAGAGGGTGAGCAATCTATTTTTAGTGTGTTTGAAGGGTAGATGATGTTTCAGGTTGTGGAATGACTTTCTGGGGGGCCTGTTACCATACACTGAAGTTTTGTATGACATGGCAGTGGAGACCAGTCATATGATGATGAGGTAGTAACTTAAATGGGACATTAAAAAAAAAAAAATCCTGCTCATTGGGGAAATTTTAAAGATAGATGGAGCTAAAATGCTATACAGTCTATTCTTATGCTTGTTTCCTTGATATGCTGAAGACATCTAATCCTCTTTACAGGTGAAATAAGCAGCCTGCTTATGAGCTGAAGGCAATGCCTGCTGATCTGTTGACATCCAGATTGGAGGGTTATTCATGTCTAAGTAAGAATTTTAAAAATGAATGACCAAAGTCTGTTTAGTTGCCCAAGTGGTGCAAAGAAGATGGCTTGTGATTTCCTTCCACATCAGAAATTAGTCACATTTGGGATGCTGGTTACTAGTAGTACTGTCCTATTTAAACATATTTGAGATCCCAGCCCTAGAGAGACTGGAGCTCTAGGTTTAAAGTCTGCCTCTGATAAATGTCTGCTTGCAGCAATCTGAATAGTGACTCCAGCTGTGCTTTGGAAGCACTGCACTGTAGTGGTAGCCACGGAGAACCTATTTTAATGATTTATTATTGTTAGATTTTAAGTGAACTGGCTTCCTATTTGGAGGCACTAAAACTGCAACTTCTACAAGATTCTTCTTACATTCCTGGGATTTTGTTTTGTGTGCAGACATGTATGTGTTATTTATTTATTTAATAAATACTCACTACCACTGTTATGAACATTAACAAAAGTTTTTTTAATAGGTCAGACCTCATCTCCCATTGTATTTTGTTGTTACTGCAGTACATTTGGCAGATAATACAAGATGAGGGCTAAAGCCCTTATCCTGTAAAAGCTTATTCATTTGAATAGTCCCTGTGATCTGATTTTGAGTTTGACTGCAGCTACTCCTGTTGAGTACGCATTTGAAAATCAAATCCTTAACTACATGGACTAATTCTTTAGGAGTTTTCAGGGAGGCGTTTGGAAATTGCATCTTAAATAGAAGATGCCCTCAGCTTTCAACAGCTACCACCTACATACACGAGATGTTCATTTGTGGTTGCATGTGATGGCATGGTTGTAGTTGGTTTGCAACAGCCAATGGGAACTAATGCTGTAGATAATTCTTTCACTTTCATTCATGTGCTCCTTTTCTTTCATTCTCACTCTTTGTATTTTGACAGGGGGAGCATGTGTGTTACAATTACTCAAGCTTGACTTGAACTAACGCTGGCATGTCCCTGAAGTATGATTTTATATGAATTTGGGGATATTCCACTGAGAACATTCATGTTTCTCTGCTGCCTCTAGATGATCTTCAAGCATTTTGGAGCCCCATCACTAACTGTGGTGTTTTCGGAAGCCATGACTTTTCACACTTTTTTTGCCATTAAGAGTATGGTTTGAATAGATACTAGCATGGTGATTGCCTGTTCAAGACAGGTGCTTTGGATCAGGCAAGATGTAACCTAGACCCTTTTACAATGATAGGAGTGTGTAAATTTGCATATGTGTATATAATAGAAGTTGCTATCCATGTGTTCATGCTACTATGGTACTTCATCTGGCAGATCATTTAAATATTTACTCCAAAAGATCTTGTTCTCTGTTGGTGTGAAGCAGCACTTCCAGTTATTTTTAGGTCATTTTCATCTTAGCAACCCTGTTGGAGATAAACCAGACACAAGTGCTATAAACTGTCCCTGCGTTTTGGTAGAAATTAATAAAATAAAGTTTAATGGTTTGGTCCCAAGGGGAGAACAGACCATCTGGTTAACAGAAGGTTCAGCCAAGTAATACAGTGCTGAGAGTACCACAAACCAACCCAGAATATCTGGTAATATGTCCAGTTGCTGCATGTATTAAGCACTGAAATGGTGCTTTCAGATCTGCAGAGCCAGCAGTTCTGTTACCACTGCTGTGACGCAGGAGATAATTCTGTTGGGCAAGCATCAGCATGGGGGTGGATCTACAGTACAGGATGTGTAATGTCAACATGAAGCATGGGAGCTGGCAGTAAGAAGGAAAGCAGCCATTTCATGCCAGTGCAGGAAGCCTAAATAGATTTTTTCCCTCTGCATCTTGTCCTTTTATGCTGCTTTCATACTTGGTATTAAACAATTACCTTCTGCTTTGTCATCTGAAAACTTCAGCCCAGCAGGGTTTCATTTCTTTTTGAAATTATTTTTTTTTCTTTTTTAAAATTATTATTATTATTACAATTTTTTTTTACAAGTGAAGTGCCCTCCAAAAGCATGTCTGATGGATTTTAAAAGGGGCTGGGGGGAGGCTGAAGGGCTAAGCAGATCTGGAGAAAGAGAAGAGTTCAGTCGTGAAAGTTCTGAGCTTCAGCTGAAGTTTCATTGTAGATCCTTTTGGCTTTAGTGCAGAGACAGTTTGTTCAAAAGCTGTAACCATTTAAGAACATTGTACTGCAGCTGTGAAATGCAGAAAGGTACAAAATACTGCAAGTGATATTGCATAGTCTTTGAAACTGTAATTACTAAGAAACTGCAGAAAGCTATTGTAATTGTTTCTGCTTTCTTTTAAGCAGGAATGTCCTAATAGATTTTTTTTTTTTTTTTTTTTTTTCCTATTTGGTTAAAGCTAGTGCCAAATTAGTTTGACACCATTTTTTTTTAAGTGCCAAATACCATTACATGAATCTAAATCTCTGGGGAAAAACAAAACAAAACAACAACAAAACAAACACAAACAAACAACAACTAAACTTCTAAATAAGCTTGTCACACATTCTGTGACCATAGATAGGTCTCCTATTTTTGTTTGTTCTTGTTTGTTTGTTTTTGTTGTTGTCATTTTAATGTCACCCTCCCCGGTGTTTGGAGACATCTTGTAACTGCAGCCTGGGAAGCTCTAGAATACCAGAACTTGCTTCCTGATGAGCATGGCAGAGCTCTGCTTCATAATCAGAGCTCTCATGATTTCTCTTGCTTGTTCAGCAGGATTTTCAGAGAATGATTTTACAGCTTCTCTTGAATGAATCCTTGTCTTAGATGCTGTTCTGTGGTAGCCCTGCAAAGGTATGACTTTCTTCATATGTTCCTAAGAACTGGAGTGGGAGTGTGGTAGTAGTCAACCCACAGGTATGTTTTCCCAGTTGTAATTTGGTGATGGGAGGAGGGGATGCATATAAAACATGTCTGTATGTGAAGACTGTTTGTTCTGTTCCACAGTCACTTCATCCTTACACAGTCTTCCTTGCTCTATTGGCCCCACTCGGCAGATTTTTTGGTTGAAACTATGGAGGACTAGCATAGTGTACTCCATAGTGTACTTGGAAAGAAATATCACTGAAAAATTAGGTGAAGCTTGAACACCATCTCTCAGGCAGAACTTTTCCTTGGTTACATAGAAAACTCCATGTGTGGTAGCTGTTTCAGCATCAGAAGTATCAAGGATACAGTCAAATCAATAGGCTTCTTCTTCTAAGGTATATTTGCTGCATACATACAATTTCTCTTACAGGTTTTATTTTCTAGAAGTTGGAAATTTTATGGCTTTTTCAGTGTGTTGAACAGTGCACACTGAAGAGAATGTTCATCAGAAGTGTTTCTTCATATGCAAATGAATAATGCTTCTAAATTTTGTCTGCACCTTTTCTCGCTCAAACTAGAACATCCCCATACTGCAAAGAAAATACAGGGTCCTTCATTTTTTCGTACCCAAAAAGGTGCTACTTGCTGAAGATAATTTATTATAAATAACTACTAAGATGATAATCTCACCACAGCATGCTTGGCAGTCTTCCACTGAGTTAGCCTGTTTCAGCAAGGAGCTGTCGCTTAAGATACAAAGCAATCTGCAGAGACATATGATCACACACACTGACTGTTTTCTCTGTCATCATGGATGCCTCATCATTTCCTGTGTCTGATAACTAGGAACTGGAATTGTTATCTGGTTCTAGCAAGCTCTAGCACCAGAAAGATGGACTTGAGTTCCCATATCATAAACATCAGGTGACAGAGAAGTTCTCAGTTTTGAAAACACTGGTACGAGAACATTTGTAGGACATGGTTGTGTTTGTTGTTGTTTGCTTGCTTTTTTTTTTTTTTTTTTTTTTTTTTTTTTTGCCACAAGTGTAGACATCAAACTCTTGGTTTGTAGAAGTTCACAACACATTTTCCTATTAGAAATGGTGGTGAAATGTGTCTACAACTAGCAATGAAAATGTAGAGATAGTTTTTGTTGTTTTTTGATTTATTGGGGGTAAGTAATGACTTTTAGATCTTAGAATTTTTGTTTGTTTGTAAACATTCAAATGAAGGACTACAGTAGGAAGATGTAAGAGACTCCATTATTTTCTGAGAGTATCAGAATAATAATAATATCTTTATAGGTTCAGTGTCAAGATTTGAAGGTAGTCCACAGCTTGATGGTGGCTTATTTTTAGTTTCAAAAATTGATACTTCTTTGTGGTACCTCGCTGTTGGCTTATGTTATTGCAACAGTTATTTGATGGATGTCATTGACTGTTCTATGCAAAACAAGTAGAGTGAAGTCAACTTTTGTGTTTCATTTGTTTAGAAACAATTTGATTGGGCCACCTCTACTGCTCTGTTAACAGTACAGTATGAATCAGAACATTTTCTGATCTCTGCATTATTTATGGATTTTATTCCTTGATGCCTGATGCGTTTCAGAGCCCTAAAAACTTTCATTTCAAGCCTGTGCTTCTTCAATTGTTTAAAAATATAGAAAGTGATCTTCAGTTGAAGCAGTTGGTAAAACTGAGATGGAACAAATGAAGGTACTAACCATGATGATATTTTTTTTTTTCTCCCTGATTTGACAGACCATGTTAAATACTGTTTGTATCTCAAAAAGAACAAGAGAAAACCAGAACATGAAATATTTAGTGAGACACTGAGTTGCCAGCCTTAATAACAGTCCTTTTTTGCAAGCCAGACAAGTGACTCTCATCTGGGAAGTAATTTGCCCTCCTCTGATAGGAAAGTATGGAAGGAGGCAGAAAGATGTAAGGTTCCTTATCTACTGATGGTATCCCACTTCACGAGCTCTACAAAGGCAAATTCCTGTGTTCTTTCCTGAAATGGTGGGAGTAGATTAATGAAGGGATGGGTTCTGCTCACTGATAAGATGAAGAAAGCGTTGGAACTGGTTCCTGATGTCCAGTGACCCATGTATGCTTATAGAGTGTTCTTCTCAACATCTGACCTAGATAGATGTCTTTATACTTACTGATGGCTGTTCGGAATGCGTCATGTCTAGGAGCTGCCTAACTTGGGTGACCTTGTGGGTTTAAAGAAAATCCTGTGGAACAGTTAGTTGCAACCTTACTGAAGGACACATTCTGAAGAGCTAGCTCATTAAGCAAGCTTTGAAGGGAGTGCTCTGCAGAGCAGCTTCCTGTTATTTGGTTAATGGTTGACCTAGTTCTATTGCCATATGCTTCCTGGAACGCATTCTAATATAAAATACGTGTTAAAGCAAGACTGGGATAATAAAAGGAAAGTCAAAGCCTTTATGAAACAGAAATCATATAATGCTGTTGGATTTGGAGGATATTGTAGTTACTAAAAATGGCAGTATCTTCATGGAACTGTATTGATTCTGATTGCAAACTCAGCAGTGTTAATCAGACCCATTTATGTATTTTTTGAGTCTGGCCTTGTACAGAAGGTTTGTATCAGTAATTCTCTGTGCTCTGTGTGTGAAGCTAAAGTTTGGGAGTGAAGCACTCAGAGTGATGTTATAGCTGTGAGGAAAGATTAGATTAGATTTGGTTAAAGGCAGAATGACTTTTTTCTCTGTGGTGGGGTTTTGTTTTGTTTTGTTCATTGTTAACCATGGATTAGCATTTTTTCTCTCCCCATGTTTAAATCCTGGCTAGAAGCTAGAAATGGGGATTCAAGCTTTTAGCTGGCCTCAGACACCACACAGCATATGTCGTCGCACATAGGCAAAAATACAAAAGATTTTCAGGTACTAGATAAAGTTAAACCTCCAACTTGAATGAGTACTTTCTGACAGACTGAAGTTCTGAAGAACCTACAGGCTGTGCTTTCTGGTTAATATGATTTTCTGACCTAGGGAAAAAAACTGTGATAACAGTTTCATAAGTAGCATGCATTATGGTAGAATAGGGGGAAGGGAAAATTAAAGCCATGCTTTATAACCTTTTGAGAGCTCATGACTCTATCAATAGATGTGGTGATTTATTAGTCTTCGTCAGTGTGGGAAACTGAACTGCTTACCAGACATACTGCTTTGAGTATTTATCTAACTTGGCATTAGCTAACACGTGTCTCTTCAGTAGAAGATAACTTGCAAGCAGTCCAGGTGTGAATTCTAGGTGAAGGTATGTCACGACAGTAGTGAGGGTTGCTGGGACCAGCCTAGTATGTCTGTGTGGGAAGAAATAACGTGTCAGACCCTGTAAAAGCAGCTGTTGTTTATCACATGGGGAGTATGTAATCTGCAGAAAAGTAGCGGGATGTTTTGGGATTTATAATTGACTTCTACCCCTAGAAATCCTTCATCTTGGTGAGGCCCTTCACGCGTGTCTTAAAACTCTGGACTTATTTGGTAGGGATATGAATATTTTGGCTTATTTGGTTAGGGTACATGTAGTGACAGTGTTGCACAGGTTCCCCTTCTTCCTTTGGTCGTAACACCGAGTGGTATTTTTGTAGATCTCCCGGATCTTGGGGAAAACAAACCACAACATTTTTAGGTGGATGCAATGTGGCATGTGAGATGTAATCATATTGGTCATGAAAAAAATATCTGCTCTGGGGACTGACACAAGCACAGCTATTTGTGCAACCTGATCAGAACAAAGGATAATGCTTCTGCTGCAAGATCAGACAGATCTGATGCTTCAGCAAGCTGAGCAAATGAATGGAGGAAGGGCTCCTCTTATCCATTGTCTCAAAGATGCAAGCTTACAGAGAAGAAAGGGAGGCTGAATAGAGTTTCTGAAGGAATATGCTGCTTTGTGTTCTGTGGGAAGAGAGCAAGCAGGATTTCTGGAAGTTCTCTGTGTTGGCAGGCTGACAAGCTTGTAATAGGAAAGTGTGGCAATGGGCTACTGGTATTGAACAAGTACTTTCTCTTCTGTAGCCTGCTTAGAAAATCCTGTTATTAGGAGGCAGAAGAAATATACCAGGCTTGCAATATAGGACCAAACCTGCCTTGAAGGAAGCTCAGTGCATGTAGAAGACCAATTAATTCTGACCTGCTAGTAAAGAATGATTTAAGACTCTCTTTACATGAACAAATTTCAGAGGTTTTCTTTCCCTCCTTCCCTCTCTCATTCCCCCTTGTTCTCCTCTTTCCTTCTTCCCTTTTCCTTTGTCTCTTCTGAATAACCTATCCACGTGCTCTGGGATACCTCTCAGTTGTGTTCCTGGTGGGATTTTTATATAGGGAGAGCTGGGCTGATCAAATTAATGGGACAGTCAGAATCATCATCTGCTTGGAAGAATCCCTCTGTTTCTCTTGCTACAGCTGTCAAGCTGTCATAGGCAAATTAGCCCAAGTGGGATTTTAGTAGCAAGCTCCCTTTTTAAAGGCATAATGAGGCCAAGGAAATGTGAGAAGAGAGGGAGCAGAACAGGAATTTTTGATAAGCTGAGTAGAACTAAGGATTACATCATGTTCCAGAGCTGTAAGATTTGACTTCCACCCTTAAGGGGGATTTCAGCTGAGAAGCGAATCGTTTAGAGGTAGGGGTGTAGGAGTTACATCAGTATCATAGTTGGTTAGCTCTCCGTGTGTTACCTTTTTGTGTGGTCACTGGGACTAGCAGTTGCTATCAGTTAAATTTCTGGTTATCAGAAGACTTTCATATGTAATCCTTTCTCTTTAAAACCAGGCTTTCCTTGGTTCGGGGAGCCATAGCCTCATTTCTTTAGCAAGCTTGCTGTTTTTCTTTCTTTAAGTTAATGGATATGAGATTTATATGTGTATTAACAAGAGAACGAGTCTTGATGAACCATGAGATCTCTTCCATTCTTTGTTCTCCAACAAACTGTCCAGAAGGTAATATGAATTTTAAGCAGATGTAATTAGTTCCACAAGATATGGACACAGTCCATCGCTACCTTGCAGTGGGGATGAAGACGCTTCTTTAGGAGCCTGCTTAGAAAAGCTCATCAGAAAGTCACCAGACCCCTTGAGAGGAATCTTGTGTTGCAGCTTTTAAATATGTGATGTCTCGGCCATCATGACCACCTTGTTTAGTATCCAAAAGCAATTGTGAAATTTCCATCTTCTTATTCCTAGGAAGGAGTTAACTGCAGCCCCAGAGGATGTACCGTGCTGGATTTGACCCAACATATCCTTCAGTATGGGTTTCCAGCTGTCTTGACCTAGAGGAAATACTGTTGGGAGAGGAAATGATGATACTAGTTGCTCCATGGCTGAGCTCTTGTGACTTCTTTGCTTCCATTATTCTACTGTGGTTGCACCATGTCTAAACTAAATCAGCTTTGGACAGGGTGACCAAAGCTACATATATAATCTGATGGAAAAGAGTTAAATGAAGTTTCAAATAATACCTGAGTGTGAGGACAAGATGAAAAGTCTCCTGGGTGGACATCAATCTTGCACATAAATCACGAAGCATTCTTCCAAGTGGTTCTGAGAAAGAACACTTTCTGAAAAGAACACGATCAGCTTGATGCTAAGCAGAGACAAAAAGTCAATTGTCTATCAACGAAGGCTTCAAAGACATTTCTTATTATCTTCTGCTTGCCAATTCAGGAAACAGGAGGCACAGCAGAGCATGTTGGCTAGTTTTGGAGATCCACTGAAGCTGTTACATATTCCAGCCTTATATTAAGCAGATCTCATCTTTGCTTTGTGGGATTTTATTTTAGTGTGTTCCTAACAATAGAACTCCTTAAGATACAAGACAGTTGGACCCATCACTGTTTTCTAGAAAGTCAGAACACTACCAATTATAATTATGGTAATGTTTTCACAAAAGACAGAGTATATTATGGCTTAGATAACAGAGGAACCAAGAAGGGTTGGCTTGTATGAAAATTTGAACTGTGCAGTAAGCAAGAACACTGTGTTTTTCAGTCATTCATCTATCCAGGCTAAGGAAGGTGGATATTTGAAGTTCTTGTGGGTAAATGCTGATTTTTGGAATTTATCCAGTATCCTTACAAGGCAATAGCCATCTGGGGGAGAAGGGGGAGAGGGCTGTCCTCAAATATTCACAAAGGAGTCAAGCTGAAGAGGAGAAGTTATCAAAACATGTATTTATACAATCTTTAAATCTCAGTCTAACATTTTTGTTTATTTTTTCTCCCAGTAAAAGGGATTGAAAATTGAGTAGTTTCCTTGGGGTTATATAGATAGAGGTACCTGCTTTTGCATCTCTAGAAGAAGTGGATTCTGGGATAAGAAAACCTCATGCAGAGAGCACAGAGGAATCACAGGTCTTATTGGCTACTGGCTTTCTAGTATATCAGAAAATACTTTGGGGGCTTTCCATGACCAAAGTAAATACTGACCTTGCTTTAATAGATCAAACAGATAAAACCAGCGTTGTGCCTTTGAGAGCCCTTGATCCCAGAGAGAAAAGCAAGGGTCTTCCTTTTTCTTTTGGACCTGTTCCACTGCAAACAAAAGCATCCCACAGGTCAGAAAAGAGGGGTATCTGATAGGATTTAAAGAGACTTTTCCTTTTTCCTTCTGTTCTCTACACCAGTAATGTATATTTAGAAATAAAACGGACCTAAAATCTCCTCAATCAGTTTTTATCTGTAATGGATAGAAAATGCGGAATACAAAATGCTCTGTGAATCACTTGAGAAATGCCTTGGCTTGATAGCCTATGTTGACTTCAAGAGTCCCATCTTTCTCTTGAATTAGAAAGCAGAAATACTGTAAAGGAGTAAGTATCATTCAAAATGGTTAGAATAGCTAAACGGACTACTACAGCACTCATATATATAAATACAAGGGGTACTGTCATTCCTCTGCTGATCTGTGCAAGTACTACTCTTGGAAAATTAAATCCATTCCTGAAGTTGGCATGTCTTTAAAAATAAGGGTAGAAATGCTGAGAATAGCAATGATTTGAAGTCTGGAAAATTGTGCTTCACAGTGAGAACTTAGAGATAGTCCATACTCTTCTTTCAGAGGATTTCAGAAGTGACATTTAGAAGGCTAAAAGCAGTTAATTTGCCAGGCTATGCCCGATATTATAGGAATCTGGAATCTGTACCAAGCTGTAACAAGATGCAGTGGCTGGAATCTAAGACTAGAAAATGTTTGCTATATAAATAGTTATTTATTTCTAATTTAATAGTGGAAAAAGATTAGGAGCTATCGGAATAACTAATGGATTCGGTAGAAAGTCCTAAGGCATCAAGCCTGTAGTCTCTCTCTAGAAGCCATGCTGAGAGACAGGCTTTAGAGTACTGTCAATGAGTTGGATGAGGACAACTGCCTAGTTGTAGATGGTGAACTTTGTGCAAGGTGACTGCACTTATCTCATGCCAGGTCAGGGGTAAGTTGTCTTAAAGAATAGCTGATGAGAATGCTGGAGCTTTGAAATGTAGGAAATCTAAAGAGGTACTTGAGTTTTACTGGAACATGCAGTGAGAATCTTTCCCGAGGCATACCAGAGTGAAGCAAATAACCAATTACATGAAATAATAAGGCCGACTGCAGGTTTTTAGTATCAGTTGATGCTTGATCATCTCTCTCCCAGGTTTTCCTCCATTTCCCCATCTTAGGCTTTGAACTAAGGATAAACAATTTACACTTAATTCTCAATGTGGAATCTATGTACAAGGTTGGTGGAAGCTGCCTTCCTCTTACAAAGTAGATGTGTTTTCCTGTTGTCTTAATAGAGGAAAAGAAGAAACGGAACAGAGTTTTTATATAGTCCTGACAGAGCTGAGCTGCTACAGACTTGAACATTGTGGTTTCTAAAGGACAGTAAATCCCCCCAAACAGAAGACCTCTGGTTTCCTCTGAACTCTACAGACCAGCACTTTGGTCACCCAGAACTTTAGTCCTGGTTTTACAGACAGGAACTAGAGACTTTGGTCCTGCAGTTACCACAGAGGTAGTTGTGGCATAAAAACACAATCAGAATTTGTAAACGTTGATTTCCTAGAGCAACCTTTCTATTAAAAATACCCCACCAATTATATTGTGATTTCATAATAACCAGTTTTCATAATAGTCATAATTTCATAATAACCAATTCATAAGATCTTTCAGTAGTAATCTATCAGTTTTTTGTGAGGCACCTTTTCAAAATCATATTTATTCTGTTAAGGACGATACACCAAGGAAACTTAGAGATTAACTCTCTTCTGTGCTAATCAAAACGCTTTTAAAATTAGCACTGTCATTAGATCTTCTGGGTTTCTTGATAACTGATACACAAATGAGTCAGTATCTGGGAAAAATGGTATATTAGCTTCTTTTGAAGGTCATGCTGCAGTAAAGCCCTCACTGTAAGTGCTTTGCTTTTTATTTATTTATTTATTTATTTGTAAAACAGTTATTACAACAGGATGAAGGAGAGTTTTGATTCCGTAATTGACAAAATATTTGCAGTTCTTAATTTGTAGTTTTAGTTTTGGAAGGCTTTCAAGATTCAGAACACTGTATTGCAGTAGTCTAATTGGAGGAGTTAGAAGACAATGGAAGAACAAAGGATTTCTCGAATGAAGAAGGGGGAAGAGGTCTGAGCTGGTTTTTCTCTGTTTTCTTGGGAATGAGTGATTATTTTAACTCATAAGTAACAGCTGTCTTCCATCATGAAATGCAAGTGAAGTTAAGATAGAAGGTGACTTCCTCTCTTCCAACTGTTCCCAATCCATTTATTTTCCATATTCAGTTTCAAACCTTTTCTTCTTTTTGCATGGTTGCAAAGGAACCTTCTTGTCTTTAACTTGAACATTTCCTTTCTTCTTCTAATCAAGCCTACAGATACAGCCCCTGTATGCTCAGCTGAAAAGGAAAACACTTTTTTTTTTTTTTTTTTTTTTTTTTGACAGTGAAACTTCACTGCCAAAATGATCTTGGACTGCAGGTGGCTAGAGGTATATGATACAAGTTAGTTTGTCAGCTTTGGAACACATCTGAAGGGCAGACTCTTCAGGAAGGGTGAAGGAAGGGTGAGCTGGAGCACCAGTCCTATGATTAGCCAAGTCTAGTTCTGCCTCCTTTAGCTTCCAAGACCTTGAGGATCCATTGCAAGTTCTGCTTTCAGGTAAGGAGAAATGGATTCCCATTTTGACCCCCTTTTTTTAAATAAAAGCCAATCAGTAAGTACTGAGCCACATAAGGGTCTGGTGTCAGCTGGGGAAAATTGGCAGAATTCCAACAAGTTTCTAGAAATATATATATATATATATTTAAAAAAGGGAGAAATTTCAAAAAGCACAGTAGGTACTGGAATTTGTACACTATCCTGCAGCTCATAAGAATACAGGAGCAGGAAGTTGGAATGATACTGATGGCTTAATTTTTCTGTGGTCTCTTGTTTTTTCATGAGGGAAAGAAAATCTTTAGGAGAGAACTTTGCTCCTGTTCTCTTGGTAGTATTGGCTTGCATGGCTTTGTTTTTCTTTGAAAACTGATATCAGAAGAGTATCCAGCCTTCAGGAGTGAAGCCATTATATGTGGAGCTGTGCAACAGGAGCCAAGGTTTAAAAATAAAATACCAGCCTGCCTTCCTGAGGATCCAGACATAGCGTACACGCACACACACACATGTGCAATATCTTGACTGACCACAGTTATATCAGTTACTGAGTTCAGAGCAACAGACAATAAGAACCAAAAAGGGAGTCTTGTTCCTCAAAAAGAAAGAGGAAGAAATGTAAAACTGTTGCAGGCTCAGATATCAGATTGTGGAGTGCATGGGAGGCCCTTCCTCACCAGCAGGTCTGAGAGACAGTAAAACCAGATGACCTTTGGTCATTCCTGGTGGTGTCTGCTGTAGCACATTCCCAACCCTCCCTTTTCTCTCCTTATTTTCTCTGCCCTATGTTTCTTTCTTAAGAAATGAAAGCAGTAGCTTTTATTTAATCCTGTTAGCTTTGGGACCAGCATACCAAACATACACAGAAGAAATGAAAGACCAGCTCCTTTGACTTCAGAGCTACATTGAAGTTGTATGTCACCAGCATCATTCTTTTCTAGGCTGTGGAAGTAGCAATAGCAGATGACCAGTTTTCATCTTTCCAGAAGACCTGGGGAAGGAGTGGCCCACAGAGCAAGTAGTAGGTAGACCAGGAAAAAATATGGCAGAAAAGCAGAAATTTGAGATTTAATGGCAGGAATACAGCTTGGGAGGTGAGATAGGTTATGTTAGAAAGGAATGTTCTTTCAAAGGAAAAGAACTTTTTATCTGCTTCCTAAAAATGCTGATGTCATATCTGCTTCCAGACTTTTCCAGAAAATTGTGAGTTGGATTGACAGAGTTGAGAAGTAAAGATTCATCCAGTGGCTTGCTGTGAGGTAGCAGGGGGTCTACTTTTTTCAGGTGACACAACAAGAAAGCTGTCTGTAGATATAAGATGTGCACAGCCCATCTGCCTGTATGCTGCCTTAAGCTAGAGTGCTAAAATATTGAAGACTACTTTTTTTGACTGCAGAGATTTGGCAGATGCTGTTTCCAGAAAAATCTCTGATTCCAAGATGTCCCTCACAGACAGCTCAAAATGGATTTTTAGTTAGGCTTTTTCCAGCTGCAGCAAGCATGTTTGTGTATCTGGGTTGACAGCTGTAGGGGAACAAAAAAAAAAACAAAAACAAAAACAAAGAAGAGGTGTTACCACTTCATATCTTTGCCCAGGCCAAGTAAGTTACAGCTGCCCATGACACACTTGGCTTTTGGCAAAGCTTAGGCTGGTTGTGCTCTTCAGAAGTAGGATGAAGCATGATCAGTATGCTTCCTTCATCAGGAATGCCAGCAGTATCTTGGATTACTGCAGAGAATGTTTTGTGTCTGTAAGCTCCTGCAGAATTTGGGTTCACATTAAACAGGATCAGGAGTCATTGGCAGGTTGTATATGGCTCTCAGCAGAGGCTGACTGCCATTTTTGGAAAAACGTTTTTGACATCCAGACTGTCAAGATAGTTTATTTATTTTAGTGAAATTTTTCAGGAAAAATGTACTAGTTGAACATACAGTGAAGGTGGTGCTGTTGACTAGAGGTTTTCTAAGACTTGATTCTCTTACAATCTGAACTTTTTTTAAAAAAAATCCATAAAATAGCTGTCTTTTTTTGTGGTGTTGTCCTAGCAATTAAGGGTAAGTGCAATTGTCAGCATGTGAAAACTAATTGCCTGGGTTGTTCTCATAAATTTTGTTAGCCAGGGTGGAGTGGAAGTGTGCGCAAGCTTTGTGGCTCCAGCTAGCATGTGTAAAAGAGAGGTCTGATTAAATCAAACTTCCTCTTTTTTGGTCATGAATATCTCCTGCTTACAGAAGACATTGAGGAAGATCTAGAGTGTTCCTCTTACAGATATTTTTCTAAAGGTGCTATAAAGAAAAGAATACCCCCTTTGATTTTTATTATTATTACTATTTTTAATTTTTCCCTCCCCTGGACATTTGCCAGAACAAAAGAATTATGAATACACTGCCCAATATTTAGAAGAGTTTGGTAAGAGCATAAGGATTCAGTAGTTTCGGTAAAGTTGTCTCGAGAAGTGCCTCTCAGACCTCACAATAACTTGAATTTTACCAAGTGTCAGTCCTTGGAAACAAATCTCCTTTCCCACCCCACTATTAAGGTCCCTTTTTGAACTGCCTCCCTTTTTTCCATCTTCTTTCTCCCTCTTGAACTCCTGTGATCTCAAGCAATATGAGGGTTAGACCATGATCACCATCCCTAACCTCTGCCTCCCATGGTATTCTTTTCTTCAGCTCTGCAGGCATTTTGCTGAGTTGACCTAAATTCTTCAGCAAAAGACTTGGATTCTGTGCAGAAAGCTGGAAATAGCAACTTCAGTTAAAAAGTAAACACAAAGATGATTAATAAAGAGCATCGGTTATATACTTGTGTGTGGTGTGTGATTTACCCCTGCTACCAACATTTTTATTTCCATTGTGCTGGAGAACTTTGCATTTGTGGTTGTGGGGAGTTAACACTGGGATTTTAAAGCCAATGGCACAGAAAGATAACATGGCATGAGGAAGGGCTGCAATTTGGAAGCCCGTTTTCTTTCAGACTACTTGTGCAACCTGTAGCCAGGTCACTTCACCTCCTTGTGCTTCTCTATCATCAGGTAAAGGAAGAAGGCTCTTCATGGTGAAGACTTGTTCCTCTTGGTTTTTACACAGTGAGAGCCTACCACAGTGTGGCCTGAACTTGCATGATTCTAACAAATAGGTAGCAACAGTATGGAACAGTGTATCAGTATTACTGCTTGATGTATTTAATTCTACATTTTTTTTCTTTATGTATTATTTTACAAATTGTGAGTCCTCAGCTAATGTTCAATAATCTGTATCTGAAAACCACAGGACTACTTCTGTCTTACTGTCTCTGAGAGCAAGTCACTTCTGCTGATTTAAATGACTTGTTTATGACAAATGAATGGAAACCAGAGACATATGACACTGTCTTGTGTCACTTTGGTGTTCCATAAACAGCAGAAGGAAAAATGAAATTTCTGCAGGACTGATTGTATACTTTTGGCACAGACTCTTTTGTCAATGAAGTCCTAAATGAATGTGAAACTCTGCATACATTCTTGCTAACAAGAGCCCACGCTTGAATGAATGCTTGTTGCAAGAAACAAATAAAAGACTACAGGCGGCTTTTAATCAAATGAGTTTTAAAGAAAAAAAAGGTCCAGAATAGACTACATAATGTTTTTTTTTTAAAGGATCCTGGCTAACAAATGAAGTTTCAAAAATTCATTATATTTTAGTGTCATATGTATGTCTCTTTTGGGATGAAAAAACAGCTAGGAGATTCACCTGATTGGCAAGTAATGTGGTTGAACGAATCACCTGAAGGACTGTTCACTTAGCTGGACTGTTACTGGAAAGAGATGCTTATTTATCTTTGATTGTCCACGTCTCCTTTCCATGTGTAATTGAAAAGATGCATCTCTCCCTTTTGACCAGCATAGATCTGAGGACATGTAATTTTGTAACAATTCAATCTACAGTCTTTCTGGTTGGATATATATATATATATATATATACACATATATTTCCTTAATTATTATATTTTAAAAAAATATTGCTTGCTTGTTTCTATCTTAGTTACTTTAGTGAGAAATGAGAAGTACAAAAGAGAATTTTTATATATGGTTCTGCTTTGAAGTAAACTTAGTCCATTTTATATCCTCCTCTTGAACTGGAGATTTTAATGACCTTTGGTCTGCCTAAAGTTTCCTTCTTGGGAAACCAGTAAGTTGGGAATTTTGTAAGTTTTTTCCCCTTAAGTCAAACTTTAGTTCCTTCCTTTAGGTGGCTGTATAACAATCAGTAAAAACAGTGTCAATGATGTGCCTCTTTGCTTTGGAACTGCAGTGCATTGCAGCATGTCGTTGTCGGTAACATATGTGAATATTCTTTCTCTTTGTTGAAAACATTATGAGCCAGATTATCCTTTCCTTACTTTCAGAACATTAGTGAACTGGTTTCAGATTAATTAAATTTCTTGGCAGTTTATCTAATGCTTCTCTTCAGACTGCTTTTTCTTGCTTCTTAGAATTTTTGTGCAAAACCAAATACATGGTGAAATCTAGGGTTCTCCTGCTGTTGGAATCTCTGCCTTTTCTTGACTTTGTCCAAGTATCTTGGTTGGGCTTTACTACTATTATTTATTTATTTATTTATTTATTTGGTATTTTTTCCTCTTTCACTAGGCACAATTATGAGAGCTTTCCAAAATAATAATAATAATAATAATAAAATAATAAAAAAAATCCTGCCTTAAAGTTGCCCAAGAAGTCTCTTTTTTTAGGCCAGGGAAACAAGATTTTTTCTGTACTTCACCTTAACTTAGACAGTGCTCTCTAGGGACCTGTGTTGAGTTTTCTACATCCTGCCTCTTAAAAAATAAATAAAAAAAAAAAATCAAGCACTTGGAATCAGATTACAAGTTACATAGATTTCCAAAGGTTATGGAATCTAAATTATCTGGAGTCTTTCTCTGAAGTGGATTGTCCTATGTTTTTCTTATTACATAATGAAGATACACTATCCTCTTTTAGAGTGTTTGAATAAAACATGACAGCCACGTTTCAAATTGTTGATGGCCTGAGGTAGCTAAAATCATTAATGATCTATTTGCAAATTATGTGAAGCTGTTAGTTTAATTCAGTGCATTAAATGGAAAGAGTAGGTGTCTCAAAAATAAAATGTCAGGGTGTTCATGGTCTCCCTTTAATTTATTTTCAAAGGGACACTTTTTCTATTGATAAACGAGTCTTGAACTGAACTTGTGTCAATAAAGATAGTTTTCTTTTTATGTAGTTTGGCATTTGTCTGCATATTCTGGAATAAATTTTTGGAAACTAGTTTCTCTTTTTTTAGCTTTCACCCTGTATCCTTAGGATAAAGCCAGAATGGTTCCACTTTCTTCAAAAGGAAGGTGTCAATAGGAACTGATTTTTTAGTCTAAAATTAGATTTTGTAACCTTAGTACTTAAAATTCTAGAAAATTTTCCATCCTTATATTGCTACATGTGAATCATTTACCATAGTAGAAAAACAAAACAAAACCAACCAACCAACAAAGCAAAACAAAACAAAAAAAATGTGCAGAGGAGAAAACAAGCCACAATAGTTCTTTAATGTCTACTTGCTTTCAAGGAGTGTAGCTTTTGAAGGATGAAGTTGGTTATTATCTCAGCCCTCCTTAGCTGTGGGCCATATTACAAATAAAGACTTAGTTATTTTTCTTTATAGTTCATTTCCTGTTTGGGTTTTCCTTAGGAGGAAGCAAAAGAAATTGGATTTTAGTGGTTGACACTCAAATAGGTTATTGCATTGAAAAAGGAATAGGCTGGGACAAACCTTCATTAGAAGCTTCAACCTTTGATATAATTCAGTTTTAATAATACTCCTTAATTTGAGTATGTCCAGAATAGTTAGGGGAAAGGGCTGCTTATTACTGTAAAGACGAGGTGGTTTTCTTTGTTTGCTTTGGTTCTGTTTTGTTTTGTGAGGTAGATTATTCTTAATTATTATCTGTGTAACAAAGTATACTTCTCTAACAGACAGGGAATAGTAGCTTTTCCCTGTTTTTGATGCAGTTGTTTCTAACATCTCTTTGATCTAGACACTTTCTACACCTTCTAGCTGAAGACCTTACATTAACCTTGGTTAATTCATAGATACTGTGAAGCAAAATGCTGGGATCACTCTGATTTTTTTTTTTTCCTTGTCCTTGAAGTGCATTGTAGATGTTCCATGTAGTTTATTTTAGATACTGATATCTGCAGATCACAAAGATGGTGATGGTCGAGTCAGCATTCTTCCCTTATTTAATATGGTTTGTACTCGGGTCTTATATATTACACCAACCGCCAAGACTTTTCTCCTGGAGGGATCAAGTGGGTGGAGATGGAGGTTGAAGGGGGGAGTAAAAGAAGCAAGGCTCTCATTTGGATGCAGGATATTGCATTTCAGTGTTTATATATTGCATCCCAACATGTAATCCAGTGAAGTATATACACAATTTTTGGGACAACGTATTTTGGACAACATATAAATGTTAGCTGCAGTTTGTTCCTTTTTTTTTTATAATGGTATCACTTTTCAGCAAAGTCAGTGATGGTACCAGCATCTTGCTGCTGCCCAAACAGAGGATCTTCACTTGCACAGGTGGAAAAGATCTTCTGGGAGGGGTTGCAGGGTGAATGAAGGGTGGCAGACTAGTAATTACTGCTAGTCTGAGATCTGTCAAATACTGGAAAAATATATATTCTTCTACCTGGGGCAAAGATGCTGGCTGCCATACTGTGAGTGAGTCAGTGGGCAAATAAAACCATGAATTCTGTCTGGCATTATAAATGGGTCAGTGATGGATTTGTATTACCTGAGGAAATGAACTGGCTGACAAAAAGGCTTCTGCTGGCTGCCCAGCAAATGTCAAATATAGCAAGAAGCTTGGGGGAAGAGGATGGATAGCTGGAGATGCAGGCGGTGGTAAAGCAGCCAGGTTGTCAGTGGAGCTAGCTCCTCAAACAAACAAGATTTTCTGAGGAGTGTACTGGGATCATAGAACAATATTTAGACTTTGCTAATCAGTGTGTTCTTGTTCTCTGGTATGATTTTAGCCACAGATCTTGCTTTATAATTATATTCATGCATGAGCTGGGTTTGCACGAGATGATGGTGCTATTCTACTCAACTTTGTTTGCTGGTACAGAACGTGACTTCTGATGCCTGGTTTTACAGGGTTAAAACTGTTCTTCTGAATGCCCTTTTTCATCCTGTCCATATGCTGTCTGCATGTACCCTTTGAAAGAGGACTGGTGAGATGAATTACATCTGGAACATGTAGGATCTCAGGACAGATTGAGAGGACTGCGCCGTCCCCAGGGTCCTTACTAAGCTGAACCCACGTTGGTGATGAAAGCAAGCAGTGGCCTTTCGCTTTCTTGGATCTGATCCATGCAGCCTTTTTTTTTTTTTATTATTTTTTATTTTTTATTTTTTTTAAATCCCAACTGTCCTGTGACTTTCTCTTATTTAGGGAGTCTTGTATTTCTATCAAACTGGGCACTGGATTTTGGAAATGATCCGTGGTGTTTGAACCTCTGGCTGAAAGGTTACTCTTCTCACCATCCTGGTTTACTTTCTGTCACCCCCACTGTGACATAGGACCAGCCTCTGCACTTCAAGGAGGAACATGTGTCCAGAAAAGCAGCTGTTCAAATCTGCTTTACAAGATGGTGGTCTCTCTTAATTTTGCCTTCTTGACGACTTCTGTAGCAGTTCCAAAACATTGCTTTACTCTTGTAGCTGGTACTTTATGAGTGCTAGTGACTTGGTGTCTACCTCTGTGACTTCACTGAGAGTACCTGCTCATGTTTTAAACCAACTGTGTTGGCCAGTCTAATCTCAGATCTCCAGGATGAAAATTCTATGGCCTCTAAATAATCCAGCAGTTCATGTGTTCCCATAGCTTATCTCTGTCACCAGTTTTTAAGCTGTATTTAGCCTTTGTAAAAACACCATGCTCTTTGCAAACTAAGATCTGTTCTCTTTATAGCATGCTTGCAACTCATCAGCCACAGCACTGTAAGTGATCAGACCGTGCAGTGGAGTATGTACTTTGGGTGAATGGCAAGATTGCTTTTAAAGGCAGTACAGGCTAGGCAAGGCTGTTTAAGGGTTCATTTAAGGGCAGATGGCCATCAGGAGATAATCTTTTTTGTCTTCAGCCACAGCTCTGCTCTTTCCCTCTTCAGTTCATGGTGTAGCAGGGTATGTGGTTGAATTTGTCATATCTGATTTGCTACTGTCAGGACACCATTTATAACAGGTCTGACTTTCCTTGGCAAGAAAGAGATCTTTGCTGGGGTTATGCCAGGCTGAGGAGTCTGCTCCTCCCCCTGCTCCTGTGAGGGTGAGGCTGGTAACGCACCCTTTGTGTAAAGAGCTGCTGGAAGATGTCATTTGCAATGCATGAGAAGGAATTGGGTTGTCTCTGGAGTACCCAGGCAGAGCACTGCCGTGTTCTTCAGCACCACCTACTGACATCTTCCTCTCCCAAGTCCATGTACGCAGGAGAGTCCACTTCTCACATCACAGGAACTGGATTTCTTGCAGTAATTAACAATATACTCTTGGCTCAAAATAAGGAACTCCAGACCCACTGCTTTCAACTTGCACTATGCCTTGTGTGGAGCAATGAGGAGCAGGGTACAAATACTCTGTTCTCTATTCTTCTTGGGGGGGGGAGCCAAATTGTCTTTTGACCACGTCTATGCAGAAGAGTGTTGATAGTTTGGGTTGTGTCACTGAGGTGGGTTTCACTGAGGTGGGTGACAGCACATTTCCTGTGATCATTTAGTATGGGAACTAAACAGTTTTGCTCTGTGCTCTTCCATATTCTTTTTTTTTTTTAATTTTTATTTTTTATTTTTATTTTGTATTAGATTAACTTCAGGTTTGGAATACGTATTTTCTTTGTAGGTTTTGACTGGGAAAATGACTTACTGCATTTTGTGTGTGCGTTTTATTTTCTTCTTCTCTTCCTTGTCAGAAAGGAAACTAAATTCATTCTGTGGGAAAGAAGGAGCATATCTGATCAGAATGACCTCCTTCCCTAGCATAGTTGCTGCATCTTCAGGAAGCATGTAGCCAGGGCAGTATACTGTTTATACTGTTTATCTTAAGCCTTGAACATACATTTAGAGACATGATTTCTGTATAGATTAATAACTTTCCATGAATTTAGAAGATGAGAAGAATACATCCTGGTCTTGTTTGGAGCAAAAGAATTTAATACTTGAGAGCATTCTCATAGTCCTGGAGTTTTTAATCCTACATCTCAGTTGCCCATGCTCTGTATCACATAATGCTTGACAGCTAACTGTCAGGCAGGGAAGATGTACATTTGGAAGATGCTTTCTTAATTTGTCTTCTAGTTAAGTAGTGCCATCATATTTACAATCTGCTTTTCAAAAAAAAAAAAAAAGTGAAAGTAGCCTTCAGGCACTTATATATCTGTGTTTTTTTCAAAAAGAACAAATATATATTTATACCAAATAGCAAATAGGATACCAAAGGAAAAGTAAGATAAGTTATTTGTGAGAACTTCAAATTGACTGATCAGCATTTAGGTAACATGAATGAACCTCATGCCTCAAATAAAAATAAAAAAATAATAAAAAAATAAAGCCCCCACCTCATGGCTGTTTTAAGTTAGTTATTTCTAAATTGTCTTGGTTGATTTGATTTTCTTGTAAGGAACACCTGGGTTTAGGATGAAGTGTTCCATCCACAAAGTTGCAGGGAAGAGTCAACGTGTCAGAGGGTAGGAAGACCCTGAAGAGGGACCTGAATAGGATGGGTCGATGGGCAGAGACCAGTGGGATGAGGTTCAACATTGCTAAGTGCCGGGTCCTGCACTTGTCCACAACAAACCCGTGCAATGCTACAGGCTTGGGGGAGAGTGGCTGAAAAGCTGTGCAGAGGAAAAGGATCTGGGGGTATTGATCAACACTCACCTGAACATGTGTGCCCAGGTGGCCAAGAAGGCCAATGGCATCCTGGCTTGTATGAGGAATAGTGCAGCCAGCAGGACCAGGGAGGTGATCATCCCCTTGTACTCTGCTCCGGTGAGGCTGCACCTCAAGTACTGTGTTCAGTTTTGGGCCCTCAGTACAAGAAATACATCAAGGCCCTGGAGCATGTCTAGAGAAGAGCTACGGATCTGGTGAAGCGCCTGGAACACAAGTCCCATGAGGAGTGGATGAGGGTACTCGGATTGTTTAGTCTGGAGAAGAGGAGGCTCAGGGGAGACCTTATTGCTCTCTACAGCTACCTGAAAGGAAGGTGTGGGGAGCTGGGGGTTGGCCTCTTCTCGCAGGTAACTAGTGCTAGGACTAGAGGGAATGGCCTCAAGTTGCGCCAGGAGAGGTTCAGGTTAGAAATTAGGAGACATTTCTTCTCAGAAAGAGTAGTCAGGCATTGGAAGAGGTTGTCCAGGGAAGTGGTGGAGCCATTGTCGTTGGGGGCATTTAAGTAAAGGTTGGACTTGGTGCTTAAAGACATGGTTTAGTGGGTGACATTGGTAGTAGGATGATGGTTGGACCAGATGATCATGGAGGTCTTTTCGAACCTTAATTATTCTATGATTCTATGATCCTTGAATTTTGTCTTCCCTGCTGAGGAAGTGTTTTTGTGCGTATGTGTGTTTATTTTTTTATTTTTTCCAGTGAGATAATTATCAGTTGCTGTGTCTGAGGCTGAGGACTGCTGTCTTTTTCATTGATACATTGCTAAAACTGACATCACGTTCCAATCTTTTTGTTTTGTTTTGTTTTTGAAAAGTCATAGTCTTGGGGAGCTGACTGAACTGATATTGATGGACCTAACTCAGGTCATTTATGTGTTTACCTATTGAGTTCTCCAGGAAAAAATAACCAGAAGTTATGTGAATCACAGTTCTCTAGAACTAAAAAAACCATCTGTGTTCCTGGGCAGCTACCAGCACTATGTAGCTGCTTTTTCAGATCTTTTAAGAGTAATGTGGTTTATATTTCCTCTAGTGTTGAAGATTTTGCAAGCTGTGCTGTAGCTTTACAGTGACCCATAGTATGGTATCTTGTATGTTAAATGAATGCTTGCATTGATGTACAGAGATGCAACTGAAGCAAATGGTGACTTCATAGGGATGAACAAGTTGGTCATCTTGTTTGACGTATATTGTGCAAAGAAGGAATCCAATCTGGAACTCACTTGAAGTTCAAGCAGTCTTCCAGGTAGACATTTTAGGGGGGATGGAAAAAAAAAAAAAAAGAAAAAAAAGTGGGTGCGTATGTCTCTTCTCAATTTAGATCATTTTTATTGTTGAGTTGTAATGCATCTCTAATAGAAGGTTCTTTCCAAAAACTTTGACAACATCTTATATTATAATATGCTATAAATTTCCTTGTTGATTAATAAATTAATAAAATATTTACTGGAAGAAATGGGCAATGGGAATAAGGATCACATATCTCAGATAACATATTACTCTCAAAGGTATAACTGTTGAGTTTCAAAATGTTATAAATGGCCCCAAACTGGATATCAGAATGGAAATTTTTACAGTAAAACCTCTATCTGGTGATAATATTTTACCATGAGTCGTTTGCATGAAAATAGGAACCGTGTATTAACCATATGTGAGTGGAGAGTTGCAACTCAACTCACAGAATCCTATCAATGTCCAGTTCTATCAGATCTGCTATCACCGCTCTTCCCCAAAGGTGAAAAAAAAAAAAAAAAAAAAAAAAAAAAGTGAAAAAGAGCCAGTGTTTCGATTCAGTTTATTTTTCTATGAGCTTGGATGAGTGGCTCCAAAGTCAACACTTGGAGAATGGAGATTCGGCATAGTTTGAATGGAATATAGTCATTGAAAAAAACCCACGAGTTGAGTAGGTTTGTCTGACTTTAGTTGAGAGTTGAATTTACTCATGGAGTTCCTTACTAATTATGTTTTCTCATAAATGAAACATGAGGCTGTCTTCCTCCACTCAGAACAGTCTTCAGGTTTCCAGTTCCTCAGATTTTGCACCATTCCCGTGATTTTACTTGTTTTGCCCATTTTCCCCATTGCAATCCTGTCTTATAAAAAGAGGTTGTGTTTTTGTTGTTTTTGTTTGTTGCTTTTAAAGAAGGAAAAAGCCCTAAACCTGAGGTCATCAGATCATCTTAGTGGTATGTGAGCTGAAGCAAGCACTGACAGGAGCCCAAGCACTGCCTCTGAGAACCCACCAAGCCTGTAGGCACTGGTTCCTCCTGAAACCCCAGCTTCTGCAGGAGGGAAAATTGCCTGGCCTGTGGTGTGTTTTTCATGGGATTCTTGAAAACTGTGTCTCTGATTAGTTACATGCTAATCCCATTGCTTTAGTGTCTGACAGTTCATTTCTGGTGGACTAATCTCCAATAGGAGAAAAAAAAAAAAAAAGATGGCGAGGGAAGAGTAGACCAATGCTGAAGCTTCCTGCATGTTTTAAAGGAAAAAGATCACCCTGATGCATGACTTCAGCTTCTCTGATGATGTTTGGTTTACGCTGATATGCTTTGATATGAGCAGGCGCCATGGGGACACCCCCCAGAACCGCAGCGCAGGGCCTGGCAGCCAGGCCTGTCCCAGCACCCCAGCACCAGGCACCTCCCTGGGGACAGGGCTGGTCTCTGGGCAGAGCTGGGGACATCTGGGGACATGCCTTGCTCTCACTGGGCAGGCATGAAGGCCATGGGAGGATCCTGGGCCATGGGCAAGGTGGTGAAGGCCTGAGTGGGGCTGAAATGGGGTCTTAGGCTGTGGGCAGTAAGGGGGAGGCCCAGGAGGCCAGGCAGCAACAGCGAAGCTTGCGGGTGCCCTCAGGGCTCTGACACAGTCTGTGCCTCCAGGGGAGCTTTGTAAAGTGGAAACAGGCATGGACAGCGTTGGAGCCATGTGTGGAACACCAGGATTGCTCTGTTTCAGCTTCACCTTTGGCAATGAGTAAAGTGAAAACCGTTGAGTGCAACCTGCATGTGTGAGGTAGGGATGGATACGTGTCTGATCATCAGAGTGCGGAAAGGCTTGGAAAACTGGAGATTTCTTTATTTTAAGTGTGACGTTAAAAATATTGAGGTGGAAGTTCAGATAGTGTGTGTGGTCTGAGTGACCTTTTCAGCTGTGGTTGTGCATGTGCATATTCTTAACTTCTAGAAGCAGCGCTGACTCCATCTCAAAATATAACGGATGGGTAGTCAACCACAGAAGCTCAATTTTGAGGTCAGTGCCTTGGGCTTCACAATTAATTTTGTATTTTGAAGCTTTAAAACCAAACTTAAACATAATGATTTGTACTGCTTTGGCTGCTGCCAAATTCTGTAATGAATGTTGTTCAACAAGCACAATTATCTTTTGTTTTGGATTTTTAAAAACCTAGAAATCTAATGCAACTGTCTCTCTGATGTTCTCCTCACATGTTCAGGAGCGTAGAGAAATACGTCAAAGACAATTTGAAAACTTAGCTTGGGTCTTTAAAACTATGGAAACTTTGAGAATCTCTTGAACTCGATGTTTTGGAAGCTTTTCACTCATAAGGGAAATAAGAATACCTCTTCTCCGTATTCAGCATTAAAGCCATATATTTTAAGAAGAGGTTGTAAATGAAAATTACTCAGACAATGGTATTTTAATAATCTGGTGAGGTTAGCGTCACATTAGTAAGGGTATTTTAGAAGTCGCGTTATCTGTGGGTAATGTGGTCTCAAGAGATTGGTTGTGAATATGTTAGAGGGCTTGTGGGATTTATAGACTCATTTCATGGTGGTTGTTTGCTTATTTTTGTTTGTTTTGTTGGTTGGTTTGTTTGTTTTCTTTCCAGGCTTCCTGTTCTGCTTTTGAGTTAATGGATTTGGTAATTCCCTTCACAACCCACCTCTGTTCCCCCTTACATTTTTTATTGTGCTGTTCAAAAATTTAAGGGATTATGGACTGTATTTTTTATTTTATTTTATTTTTTTAAAGAAAGTTAAACGTAGAAAGTAGTATTCTTTGTACGTATGGAAAGCGTTGCAGTGAAATGCTCTTCACTGGTGGCTAGGTGGATCTTTCTCTCTTCTGTATTCCATGCAGACAACAAAGAAGAAAGACACACATCGTGTTTCAGTTTCTTTTGATACATGAGCTCAAGCTAGCACTGTGTTTTTCTTGCCTTTGTGAAATGCCTGAATTTTAAGGAAAAATGTGGAAATAGTAGGGCAGAATTCCTTATAAAATACTTCATCCCGCTTTCAGCCTGATGCTTGGTGAAAATATAAAATTGAAGTCCATGCAGCTGTACCTGATGTATGTTCCTCTGAGCTGCAGTAAGATTAACCTCTTCTGTGACTTGGTACTACCTTTGCGATAGAGATCCTGCAGACATTAAAGCTAGAACCCATGATGAAGACCCCATCAGGTTTTGTAATCAGCAGTTGTTCATGATCTTCCAACTCATCCTTCTGATTTGTAGCAGAAAGGTGCTGTTGTTGATCTAAGATCGTCTAGACAACAGCAAGCATCCTTGTGGATACCTTCTCTGGTTGTCAGCTCATGAAAGAAATGTGACTGCTGGCGGTGGGGATGGTGGTGTTTTTAACCTCTTGAAGCTGCCAGAATTACATTTTTTTTTTCAGAACTTCAGGTTTGCCCTCCCTGTTTTTCCTATTTTGTAAGCTGTCCTGAAGTTTCTGAAAGAGACAGCTGAAAGCGTTTCGTGGTGGTGTTTCTAAAGGGTCTGAAGATTTCGGGGGCTGGGGGGCAGGGGGGGGTGGATTTGTGCGAGCGTGTGTGTGTGTGTGGTGTGTGTGTGTGTGTGTGTGTGTTGTTTTTCCTCTCTTCTACACAATGGAGCTTTCAGAGAACCTCTCTTAAAAGGCATAGCTACAGCCTTTGTGTTGAAGGGTGTGTCTGCTGGCAGGGTTTGCTGATGCAGACAGGCTGGCTGGTGATTAACAAAGGTCATTAGACTTTGGAATCTGGCAGGGGAGTGGGGTGGTGTGTCTTCTGCGCTGAGCAGGAGGGCTCCCCAGGGACAGGGCAGGCTGGAGGCCCCCCGCCTGCCTCCCCCCCAACCCCGCCTCCTCCTGGGAGGCTCGGCTCTGTGTTGCCTCTGTCTGTAGGACAGCTTGGACCAGTGTCTTGATGCTGTAATGCTGTGTTTCTGGATTGAATCATCACATTTGTCATCCATGGGACAGGGGAACCAACCCTAGGAGATGCTTGCCGGCGATCTGCTCAGGGAGAGAAGGTGCTGCTTGGGCAGTGCAGGGGGACACCAGTGACATGGTTTGGGGTGCAAGTCACGCAGGAGAAGGGGAGGTGTGTTCTGGGGATGCTGATTTTTCAAGCGTGACCCAAGAAGGAGGAGGAAAAAAAAAAAAAAAAAAAAGGAAAGAAAGAAAAACCCTGGTGTGCTGGAGATGAAGCTGAGATAAGTGAGGCCATGTTGTGCACGGGCGAGAAGCTCTGAGCCTCTCAGTGCAGGAGTTGTCTGAGCTAAAATGGCTGCTCCCAAAGCTCAGAGGACTAGGGCAGCTTAGTGAGTCTTAAAGCTTCAGTGACGCAGGGGCTCATATCTCTTGAAAGTGTGATAAACACATTCAGCAGAGCTGTGGCTTGTTTGGCTGAGATGAAAGGACTAAGCTTGGGGGATGGGTAGTGAAAACTGGATGATCTGCTTTTCTGTGAAGTGCTCTAAATGCAGGAGTCGTCTGCTCCATGGAAAAATTTGTTTTCAGGTCTAATGGACTGTGCTAAAGGAGACGTGGGGTGGGGCTTCACTCACTGCTGTAATTTGATCCAGAGCAGATAGCAACCTCTTCCACACAATTTGGTCTGGTGCTTGCACATAAAAGCTTGAGTATCTCGATTATTGTAACTTTGTTAGCCGAAAAGGAGCTGGTACAGCGTTCATTTTCTTTATTGGTGGTGGGAGGGAGAGAGGGGGGTTGGAAGAGAAAGGACACAGTGCAGCCTGCAAAATAATGTAGGTAAATGTGTGGAGAGCCTGTATGCTCAGAGTGTCCAGAATTTGACTTGCTAGAAGTTTATTTTAGCAGGCTATCAGAAGAAGCATTCTTTCATAAAAAATCCCGATACAGTATCCTCTCTAATTTCATTGCACTTAATGTTTTGAAGCATTCTCCGCATTGTAGAAGTAGTTTTGTACTTCATGTGCAAAAAACGTGGAATTTTCAGCTTTTGAGGCAGCCCTTGTATACTGGACCTCTGGACTGCCCATATTATCCCTGTACCAGCACAGCATGTGGAAACTTAAAGAAGTAATTTTTTTATTAATATAGAATAGCTGCTCTTCTCTCTAAATACTGCACAGGGTAGGAGAGTCTTTTGTCTTGCTTGTGTTTTGTGTCTCCTTCATGGCAATGCATAAATATACAACTCTCTGAAGCAGGGTTAGTTGGTCACAAACCAAACTTCCATAATTCACATTGCCATATCTTGTGTTACTTGGTACTTCAAGATATGTAGAGCATTTGGATAAATCAAAGAAGCTATGATGTTTCTGAGGAAAGTCTTTGTTACTCATACTTCCATTATACGTTTCCAAAATTCCTATTTCCTTTGCTGTCTCTCTCATCCTTCAAGTCTTGCCTTCCCAAAACACTGCTATCTCGCAAAGGTTGTGTCCCCAGGACAGACTCAAATTAAACAGTAAACATTTTAACAAAGAATGGAGATGCTCTTGCAAGGCATGGTGGAAGTAAGGTAGAACAAACCATACTACCTTGAGTGCATGTGGCTGCATCTCAAGTTGCAGTGTTGTCTAGGTTTTCCACCAATCTCAGAACTGAGAGGAAATTGAGAAGAAAGGCAGATTATTATTATTTATTTATTTATTTATTTTTTTTTTCCTGTAGAGGCTTTTGATCTGTGGTGGATAAAGCAGGCAATACTTTTTAACTTCCAATAAGTTGTTAGTGAGATTCACAGAGGCAGAAGCCACTGTCTTCTGATTGTACAATTGAGTACATGACTGTTGGGGAGTAATGTGCTATTTCTCTAGCATACAGTTTGTGGTCTTTGAACAAGACAAACTTCTGAATAACAGCCCTGTCCTATGTAATGGAAAAGCCAAGAGGACAAAGTCCACTGAGTCAGTAGTCATTTGTCAGAATGTTGACTGTAGTGTTGAGTCAGCAACTTGTGAGCTACCTAGGTAGGACTTCATGTGAATCCAAACTGAGGCATCTTCATATAGTAACTACAGGTTGAGTTTCACACTGCAGTAAATGGAATCTCTGGAAATGACTGTCTTTATAAACGTGATATTACCTGTTTCAGAATTTGTTAAAATGACATTACTCTAAAACTTCTTCTCCCTCTTTTCTTGCAGAATTTTCTCATGTGAAAGATCGTTCTTGAACCATGGAGGTGCTGCAGTGTGATGGCTGCGATTTTCGAGCTCCATCATATGAAGACCTTAAAGCTCATATTCAGGATGTTCACACTGCTTTCCTGCAGCCAACCGATGTCTCAGAGGAAAGCCCTAGCCAGCCAAGGACTGGTTCCATGAATGCTAGCAACCAGACTGAGGTCGAATTTTCTTCTGTAAAGGATGAATTTACAATTGCTGATGAAATAGCAGGTAAATCTCAGCTCTAACCACCTGTTTCACATGTGGCTTATTTTAGTACATATTAGTTAGTACTTTTAATGTGATTGCAAAAACTTGATTATCCTTATTGCTTTGACAACAAAGCAGATATCTATCTTCAGCCATATTGGCTCTGACCACAGCTCTTCCTGTAAATAGAAATGTGGAGGGTGGTTTTATTTCTTAGCTGCTTTTAGTGTATTTCTTCATAATGCTTTTTGTTTGTCAGATTTTCATGGTTCTTCACCACCATGAACCACCTCAAAATTTTCAGCCTTATTAGTGTACTAGCTTTCTTTCTTCCCAAAGAAGATACTTTTGGAAATGGTCCATCCCAAAGTTTACACCATATCACATATATATCTATGTTGTGGAAAATGGCCATTTCTGAAAGTCAACAGGTATATAGATAAGTGTAGAAAATGTACTCTCTACAGAGAGTGTACTTAAGTCATAAGTAAGTGAGAGAACCCTGGTGTGATTGATAGTTGTTCAAGATGCAGTTGTGTTCCTACGCGTATAGGGTGGGTGGAGAAAAAGCCTCAGTATTTGATTTTATTTATTTATATATTCACCTTAATTCTCATTTTAGGGCAAAATGCAACAAGTCAGATGGGGACTGGAAGTTACTATAGCCAGAGCCAGACTTTCTATGGTCAGCATATGGCTCCAAATCCTAAACCAACCAACAAATTTTTCCAGTGCAAGTTCTGTGTGCGCTACTTCCGTTCCAAAAACCTCCTCATAGAGCACACACGCAAGGTTCATGGAACGCAGGCTGGGGGGAGCTCAGTGGGGCCACCAACCGCTAGTTCCTTAAATTACAACATCATGATGCATGAAGGGTTTGGCAAAGTTTTCAGTTGCCAGTTCTGCACCTACAAGTCACCCAGGCGTGCAAGGATTATTAAGCACCAGAAAATGTATCACAAAAACAACCTGAAAGAGAGTTCAACTCCCCCTACAGCTGCCACTGCTATATCTGAATCAACATCTGCTTCTGTGCCAGTGCAGGAACCCTGCAAGGAGCTGCCTGCAGAGGTGGTGGAGCGGAGCATTTTGGAGTCCATGGTCAAGCCCCTGACAAAGTCGAGGGGCAACTTTTGCTGTGAATGGTGCAGCTACCAGACACCTCGAAGGGAGCGCTGGTGTGACCACATGATGAAGAAGCACCGCAGTATGGTAAAAATACTGTCAAGCCTGAGGCAGCAACAAGAAGGAACCAGTGCACCTGATGTACAGAACAAGAGTGCCCAGAATGCCTCCCCAAACTCTAACTATATGTCTATGAATACGACGGGACGTGAGATATCGAACGCTAATGTCTCAAACTTCAGAAGCTCTATGGGCAATTCCCTTATCAGGCCCAACTCTTCTACATCTTCCAAGTTTTCTTCTGTGTCTTATCCTCAAATGAAGCCTAAGTCACCTCACAACTCAGGCATGGTTAATTTGTCTGACAGATCCCGCTATGGAATTGCTGATATGACAAATTCTTCTGCTGACCTGGAAACAAACAGTATGCTAAATGACTCCAGCTCAGATGAAGAGCTAAATGAAATGGACAGCGAGAATGGCTTGAACTCCATGGATCACCAGACCACAGGAATGTCCGCAGAGCAGCTGATGGGATCTGATGGCAACAAACTCCTGGAAACAAAGGGGATCCCCTTTAGAAGGTATATGAACAGGTTCCAGTGTCCTTTTTGTCCTTTCCTGACTATGCACCGCCGAAGCATTTCCCGTCACATTGAGAACATCCACCTGTCTGGAAAGACAGCCGTGTACAAGTGTGACGAATGCCCTTTCACTTGCAAGAGTTCATTAAAGCTTGGCGCCCACAAGCAATGTCATACAGGTACAACATCAGACTGGGACACTGTGAACTCTCAAACTGAAAGCATCGCCTCTTCTTTGAATGACAGTGCTGTGTCTTATGAGAGTGGAAATATAAATGGCAGGAAGTCAGCTGGGATGATGGAGCCAGTGCAGCAGCAGCAGCAGCAGCAGCAGCAACAGCAACAACAGCAATCACCCCAGCCCCATTCACAGCATCCATACAAGTGCACAATGTGCAACTATTCCACCACAACTTTGAAAGGCCTCAGAGTTCATCAGCAGCACAAGCACTCATTCTGTGACAACTTGCCAAAATATGATGGACCACCATCCAACACACCACAAGAGAGTGAGGCAGATGCTCACACCTCTGCCAGCACAGTGAAGAAGAGCCAGACCTCAATCCTTGGGCTGTCATCTAAAAATAACTTTGTTGCAAAGGCCCCTCGGAAAGTGTCAAATGATTTCCCTTTAGATCTCTCACCAGTGAAAAAGAGAACTAGGATTGACGAAATAGCGAGCAATCTGCAGAGCAAAATCAACCAAAACAAACAGCAAGAAGATGCTGTGATTAATGTAGAGGATGATGAGGAAGAGGAGGAAGACAATGAGGTGGAGATAGAAGTTGAGTTAGACAGAGAAGAAGAGCAAACAGAACCAATGATAGAAGTGTCCAGTTCTTACGCACCACAGCAAATGTGGGGAAGAGAGGCTAATGATTCCCAGAAGGAGGCAAACTTCAGAAGCTTGCAGCATGATTACAATTCTGCCAATGGAGCAGAGATTGAGCTCACTTTATCAGAAGATGAGGAAGATTATTATTCTTCTGTCAGCATGAAAGAACATCAGAGCCCTAATGCCTCTGTTCTGGGGGGCCAGTCAAACATGTATGGTACTGATCAGAACAATGAGAATGCAGAGTTCAATGACTCTGGCAGGCTGTACTATTGTAAACACTGTGATTTTAGCAACAAATCTGCCCGGAGCGTTAGCACCCACTACCAGCGAATGCACCCTTATATTAAATTCAGCTTTAGGTATATCCTGGATCCCAATGATCACAGTGCAGTATACCGGTGTCTTGAGTGCTATATTGACTATACAAACTTTGAAGACCTGCAGCAGCATTATGGAGAGCATCACCCTGAAGCTATGAATGTACTGAACTTTGATCATTCTGATCTGATCTACCGCTGTCGCTTCTGCTCTTACACGAGCCCGAATGTTAGAAGTCTGATGCCACATTACCAAAGAATGCATCCCACAGTGAAAATTAACAATGCAATGATATTTTCAAGCTATGTTGTTGAGCAGCAAGAAGGGCTGAACACAGAGTCTCAGACACTGAGAGAGATCTTGAATTCTGCTCCAAAAACTATGGCAACCTCCACCCCCGTGGCTCGCGGGGCTGGTGTGCCAGCTGGCTTTAACAAAAGTGCCGCCAAGAGTTTTAGTCCTGAATGTGAAAATCAGAAGGAACCTTCCGTCAATACTGTGGTTGTTTATGACTGTGACGTGTGTTCATTTGCAAGCCCTAACATGCATTCAGTTTTGGTTCATTACCAGAAAAAGCACCCCGAAGAAAAAGCATCATATTTCAGAATCCAGAAGACCATGCGTGTCGTCTCTGTTGATAGGGGCTCTGCCCTGGCTCAGATGTCTTTTGAGATGGGGACACCTGTCTCCCCAAAACTGTCCAACTTGGCTTCTCAGCCTCCACCTCCCCCACCACCACCCCCAGACCTTGCTACTGAACTTTACTACTGCAAACACTGTTCATACAGCAACCGCTCAGTTGTTGGAGTGCTTGTTCACTACCAGAAGAGGCACCCAGAGATAAAGGTCACTGCCAAATATATCAGACAGGCACCTCCCACTGCAGCAATGATGAGGGCTGGTGAGCTGCCACCTGGTATTCAGAGGCCACCAGTGTCCATGCAGCAGTTGAGCCGAGGCGGTTCCGAGACCTCTGTGAATCCTCCCGAGAATGAAATGTTTTTCTGCCAACACTGTGATTATGGAAACAGGACCGTGAAAGGTGTGCTCATTCATTATCAAAAGAAGCATCGCGACTTTAAAGCTAATGCAGATGTGATTAGACAGCATACAGCCACCATTAGAAGCCTTTGTGATCGTAGCCAGAAGAAATCGACTGGCAATGTGCCCGCTCACACCTCTAGCACCGAGCGGGACAAGTCAAAGCTGAGAGCCCTCAAGTGCAGGCAGTGTAGCTATACTTCACCTTACTTCTATGCATTGAGGAAGCATATTAAGAAAGATCACCCAACACTGAAAGCTACAGTCACATCCATTCTCAGATGGGCATTTTTGGATGGCTTGATAGAGGCTGGTTATCACTGTGAATGGTGCATTTATTCACACACAGAGCCAAGTGGTTTGCTTGTGCATTACCAAAGGAGACATCCTGAGCATTATGTTGATTATACTTACATGGCAACTAAACTCTGGGCAGGTCCTGATCCTTCGCCTCCTGCCCTAGTGATGCCAACAGAGGCAAAGTCCTACAAATGCAGAGATTGCATTTTTGAAGCATCTTCTATTTGGGATATTACTAATCACTACCAAGCTTTTCACCCTTGGGCCATGAATGGGGATGAATCTGTGCTGTTAGATATCATTAAGGAGAAAGATGCTGCTGAGAAGTCTGGCACACAGCCTGATGAAACTGGGATCAGGATGGATTCTGAAGACCAGATAACAACGTCACAGATGGACCAGGATGCAGAGTGTGCAGAGGATCCCAGCCTTTCCCAGGAGAAAACGGTGCAGCTGGCTTCTGCAAACCCTGCCATCTCCTCTACTCCGTATCAGTGTACAGTTTGCCAGTCTGAATACAACAACTTGCATGGCCTTCTGACACATTATGGCAAAAAGCATCCTGGCATGAAAGTGAAAGCTGCAGATTTTGCTCAGGATATAGACATTAACCCCGGGGCTGTATATAAGTGTAGACATTGCCCATACATTAACACACGCATTCATGGCGTTCTCACACACTACCAGAAACGGCACCCATCAATAAAGGTCACTGCTGAAGACTTTGTGCATGATGTGGAGCAGGCAAATGATATTGCTCAGAATGATGTGGAAGAGACAAGCAGGATTTTCAAGCAAGGCTATGGTGCTTACAGGTGCAAGCTGTGCCCTTATACCCATGGTACACTGGAGAAGCTCAAAATTCACTATGAGAAATACCACAATCAACCCGAATTTGATGTTTTTGCTCAGTCACCACCAAAGGTGTCTGCTTCACTGGAGCCAGACATGGTGACTGAAATCAAGGCCTCCCCAGAAATTGCTGCTGAGGATGTTGGAGAAATCTCTGTTGCAGCACCTCATTTCTCCAGTTCTCATTTAGTGTCTCACACAGTTTTCCGGTGTCAGCTCTGCAAATATTTCTGCTCTACCCGGAAGGGGATAGCCAGGCACTACCGCATCAAACATAACAATGTACGGGCACAGCCAGAGGGCAAGAACAACCTCTTCAAATGTGCTTTGTGTTCCTACACCAACCCTATCCGCAAAGGGCTTGCGGCACACTACCAGAAAAGACATGACATTGATGCTTACTACACTCACTGCTTAGCAGCCTCAAGGACAGTAAGCGACAAACCCAATAAAGTGATCATTCCATCTCCTCCCAAAGATGACACTCCTCAGTTAAGTGAAGAGCTGAGGAGAGCTGTAGAGAAGAAGAAATGCTCACTTTGTTCCTTCCAGTCCTTCAGCAAAAAGGGTATCGTGTCCCACTACATGAAGCGTCACCCTGGTGTTTTCCCGAAGAAGCAGCATGCAAGCAAGCTGGGGGGTTACTTCACTGCTGTATATGCCGATGAGCATGAAAAGCCAACTCCAACTGAGGAGAGGAATGACTTTGAGAAGCCTGAGGTGGAGAGCGAGGCTCAGGAAATTGAGTGGCTTCCCTTCAGGTGCATAAAATGTTTCAAGCTGTCCTTCAGCACAGCGGAGCTGCTGTGCATGCATTACACTGACCACCACAGCAAGGATTTGAAGAGAGACTTTACCATACTGGGAAGTGGCACCCGCTCTCAGAATGCTGTCTACCAGTGCAAGCACTGTGATATGAAATTGCATAGCACAGCAGAGCTGACCGCACACTTGAATGGTCACAACGAGGAATTCCAGAAGCGTGCCAAACGTCAGGAGAGGAGGAAGCAGCTTCTGAGCAAGCAGAAATATGCAGATGGTGCTTTTGCAGATTTCAAACAAGAGAGGGTAAGGATCTGTGTGTCTGGTCTCTTTCCCTCTTCTCCCTGCCCTGCCAGGGGAAAGAAATGAAAACACTACCCTCCTGCACCCCAAAAGGCTGCCTATTACTAATGCCCACTTGCATGTTCTCTTTGACAGCCAAATGACTACAGGCTAATGAATGACTCAGTGTGTCAGTGAGCTTCATAAGTCAATTACACGTTCTGCTTTAATTTCCTCATCCTTTCCTTCATCCTCTACTCCTCCCTAGGTTCTGTAGGAAGCCCTGTGCTTTCCTACTGCTTCCTTCTATATTTTATACACCTCCTTCCCTTCCTCTCACCCTTCCGGAAGGCCATCTGTATCTGACTGTTCCTTGTTTTTTTTTCTTGCAAGGCTGCCATGTCCTTTGTTGCAGACTCTTCACAAAATGTCCAATCCCCTTTTTAAGAGTACCTCTGAGTAACACATCAGTTTACTTCTCAAGCGTGTCTCTTCCAGTGTGTTCACTGATAAAGCACTCAATATTAACATGACACGAATCTATCTGATGGCTGAAGCTTTGGACTAGTGCACCATAACTGGAAGACCAAATTGTGCTCTTTTTTCTGCTCGCTCGCCCCCTTCACTCTGCCTTGATTTGGAATATAGTTGCTGCAGAAAAGCCCCTCACAGCTGTTGGGGAAGTGGTGGGGTCATGAAAGAGCAGTTTCAGGCCAGATTGAATAGTCTTCTGGAGAACCACTGTTATGCAATACCTGAAGGTCTTTCCTGCAGAGATGTCTTGCCCACTTGTTCTAGAGGCAGTAATAGACATCAACAAAAATTGGCCATACAGTCCTGCAAAACAGGACATGTGCATATCAAACATAATTTCTCTTCAGCTGCAAAATCTGGTCTATATTCCTAAAAATGAGATAACAAAGCACACTTTATCGTATGAATTGATTTATGCTTGTGTATTCATAGGCTTTTGGGCACCTGGAAGATGTTTCAAAACTTAAAGAGCGGAAAGTGGTTGGCTACAAATGTAAATTTTGTGTGGAAGTCCATCCAACGCTTCGAGCCATCTGTAATCACCTCCGCAAGCATGTCCAGTATGGAAATGTCTCTTCTGTCTCAGCTACAGTAAAGGTGAGAATTTTAAAACTGTAATTACAGCTTTTAACATTGTTTAAAATTAAGGACTCATTGAAAACCTGTGGAGGGCTCTTGTGAAGTTGAATGGATTTTGAGCTGGGTGTTCCAGTTTGGTGTAATGTTTCAGTCATTTAAACATTAAGTTTCTGCAGTGCATTTGGTTTATTTTAAGATGTTTTAACTTTTTTCCACTCTTGATCTAGGGGCACGAAGACTATTTAATTCTCATTTCTTCTCAGCCACAAAGGAATTGATGTCGTTGATGACCGAAAGACTTGGTTTATGAGCAGGAGGCTTTTTCTCAGCTATTCTGGGCTACTTTTCTGCTTAGTTAAAACATAAAAGGCCTGCTTTCCTTTTCATTTTTCTTTTTTTTTTTTTTATTCTTTTAAGAAGAGTAAGTGTGCACATTCAAATGGGTGAATGGTGAACTTGCTTGTGATATACTTTGCACATGAAATTTTGAGTCCAGAGGAGGGCCACGAAGATGATCAGAGGGCTGGAGCACCTCTCCTATGAAGACAGGCTGAGAGAGCTGGAGATGTTCAGCCTGAAGAAGAGAAGGCTCCGGGGAAACCTCATTGCAGCTTTTCAATAGTTAAAGGGGGCTTATAAAAAAGATGGGGAGCAACTCTTTGCTCGGGCAGACAATGACAGGACAAGGGAGAATGGCTTTAAATTAAAAAAGGGTAGATTTAGGTTAGATGTTAGGAGGAAATTCTTCACTCTGTGAGTGGTGAGGCAGTGGACCCAGTTACTTAGAGAAACAGTGAGGAAGCTCATGCAACCTAAGAGAGATTTCATTGCCCTACCATGGGCCTTTTTTTAACGTTACCTGACTGCTAATAGACTGTACTGTTTCCCTCCTATCAGAGCATTTCCTCTCCTCACAGCTTCTCACATGAAGTTAATGTGGGGTCAATGCCATCTTTTGAATAAATAGATGTTATGCAGCAGGGAACAAAAGTTGAAATCCAAGGCTGAAAGAACATGATGCAGATATTCTTATAGGTTTTTCAAGTTGCTGCAAATATACATGCTTTGGTTAGAAGAGGGAAAGGGCAGATCAGTTAAGAAAAGGAATAAGAAAAGACTTTTTCTGTTTGCTTTTTGTTTCTAAGGAGGATTCTGGGATCTTAGAGCACCTGCTTCTTTCTTAAGAATTTGACACTGATGGGCAAAGTCTATGTGTTAAAATGGACTACTCTGTCAGTCTGTAGAGTATTTAAACTATAAGCTAGAGCAAAATAAACTAAAGTGAACTTGCTCTGTACCATACCAACGTTTCACTGATCAAGTCTAGAAGATTCATATAAATATTATGGAGAGAGAGTTGGTTCAGTTTCCTGTCTCTTTGCATTCATTATTTTATTACGCAGAGAGATTTTTTTTAAACGTGTATGTATACAATATATACAGTTACCTCTTTCCCTCCCAAGAATAGGCTCTTTTTTCAGAAAGCCATTAATAAGGAGCTTGTGTAGGGATATATTTAGAAAACCAACGTAGTGGGAGACTTAGGAATCAAAATGAACACGTGGGAAAGCCTGAAGGGCAGAAGGGAGAGAGAATTGATGGCTTTGGGGGGGTATGTGTTTTTTAGCAGGAAGCTGAAGATTCTTCAAACACAACTTTGGAGGGTTGTGAGGGAGCCAAAGACCCTGGCATTGTGGAATTTACAGAAGCTGAATCTGGAGCATCCTTGGAAGATGAAACCAGGCCTGGGGGCTACCACTGCAGCCAGTGTGACCGGGTTTTGATGTCTATGCAGGGTCTGCGATCTCACGAGAGGAGTCACTTGGCTCTGGCCATGTTTACCCGGGAAGACAAGTACAGCTGCCAGTATTGCTCGTTTGTCTCTGCTTTCAGGCACAAGTAAGTTGTGGCTTTTATTTTTGTTTTCAAAAGAAGCACAGATTAGCACTACTATTCTGTAGGTTGACAGTGAAGAAGAGAGCACACTCAACTTGATTTTGAGCAACCATTGTCTCAGCATTTAGGTATCTTCTATGCTGCAAAACCTTTGGCCATCATTATTTGTAACTACTTCTAAAACATCACATCTTTATATCTTCTTGAATTTATTTAAGCCCCTTTTTCTTGCATATAGGGGAAAAACATGCAATCCAAATAATATGACTTTTTTTCAGTAGGTAAATATTGAAACTTACCACTTATGAAGCCATGCCAAATGAATGAGACCTAACAGGTCAAGAAGAGGAGAGAAAAGTATTTTTCTTTTTAATCATTAATACACAATGAACTACTTGTTTGCAACTACTACAACTCCTTGATCATTGAGTTTTCATATCTAATGTTGAATAGCTATCGTAAGATTCCTTAAAAATACATATTTTTTTCCTCAATCATGGTGTGCAATTTCACTCTAAAATATTTCAATTTCACACCAGCATGGTATACTGATGATTCTGTCAGTTGTTTCCTTGTCTCATGCAGCATGTGGAAAACTTGTAGTCATCAAAACAGTCAAAATTCATATAATTTTCTTCCTATAGGTTGAGTTTGCCGTTAGATGGGTAGTTTTTAAAATTCTTACAATCATATACATACATATGTATAAACCTTCTCAAAAAATGGAGGCTTAGGGGTATTTTTCACTGGCATGTTGGACTGACACACAGTTTTCTTTGTGACATGTATCACACATGTGACACACATTTTGCTAGTCTGGGGAGAGAGCTGCTTCTTTACCATTTTAACAAAAGAAGAGATGATCCACATGCTCATTCGATACAGATATTTTGTAGCACCATCAGTAGCACTCTCAAATTTGGTGAATATGTTGCTGTTTCATCATTAAATGTATGTGGGAGAGAAGCACAATACAAAATGTTTTTATACTCCTTATATTGGAAACCAAGTTTTCTACTAGTGTCATGACAAATTGATGCCACAGTTTGGTCTGCCATGTTGAAAAGATCCATGAGGTGGGGGAAGGATGGATACTACTGTGCATATACCACCCATCTTTGTTGAGGCTGACAGTGGGGATGCCCCAACCTCTCTTGGCTGACAAAGCCTGCTGTTTACCTAGTAAATTGGTTTGCTTTCAAAAGCAGATTTGTGTTTAGTCTCTGGTTACTCTGTTTTCTACCTACGAAATGAATAAAGTGGAAGTAGAAGTCCTACAAGTCTACTTGTAGGACTTGTAGGACAATTCCCCATCCTACAAGTAGAAGGATGGGGAAGTCAGAAAGTGGTGAATAGCAGGGAAGAACTCTACAGTGACCACTTAATTTGATAATAGGTGCTGTTGCTATTGTTGAGGTGGTCTGCTGTGTCTTTTTTTTTTTTTTTTTTTTTTTTGATTCTGATGCAATTGTTGTCTTGAGAGATAAAGTTTATGAAAGAAACCAAACCAGTGTTTAACTGACCCACTGTTCTCCTGAATCTTACCAAAACTTAAAAACCTGCCCTTGGAAGAATTGTGCTGCCAACATATGCAGGCATGAATACAGTTTTAAGTATTACAATGTTGAACATCTTAAGGTACGTATTTTAGAATAGCTTGAATACGTATTACACATCTTTGACAGTCTGCTTTAATTGTTCATCAAGCTCATTGCCTATCAAGCTGTTTAAAACATGTTTAATATTTGTTACAAGTATTCACTGCAAGCATTCAATATGTTACTATTTGAGAGATTTCATGGAATCATTTAGGTTGGAAAAGACCTCTAAAACCAAGTCCAACATTTAACCTAGCACTGTCAAGTCTACAATTAAACCATGTCTCTAAGCACCACATCTGCGTGACTTTTAAATGCCTTGAGGCATGGTGACTCAACCACTTCCCTGGGCAGCCTGTTTGAATGCTTCATAACTCTTTCAGTGAAGAAATTTTTCCTAATATCCAACCCAAATCTTCCCTGACAACTTTGAAGCCATTTCCTCTTGTCCTACTGCTTATTGCTTGGGAGAAGAGACCAACCCTCACCTCTCCACAGCCTCCTTTGAGGCAGTTGTAGAGAGTGATAAGGTCTCCCCTGACCCTCCTTTTCCTTAGGCTAAATAACCCCTGTTCCCTCAGCCATTCCTCATAAGGCTGGTTCTCTGGACCCTTCATCAGCTTTATTGCCCTTCTTTGGACATGCTCCAGTACCTCAGTGTCCTTCTTGTAGTGAGGGACCCAAAACTGAATGCAGTATTCAAGCTGTGGCCTCACCAAAGCCAAGTACAGAGGAACAATCACTTACCTAGTTCTTCTGGCCACACTACTTGTGACACAAGCCAGGATTCTGTTGGCCTTCTTGGCCACCAGAGCTGGCTTGTATTCAGCTGGCTATCAACCGATAGCTCCAGATCCTTTTCCACTGGCCAGCTTTCCAGCCACTCTTCAACCAGCCTGTAGTGTCGGATGGGGTTGTTGTGCCCCAGATACATGACCTGGCACTTGGCCTTGTTGAACCTCATACAGTTGGCCTTGACCCATTGATCCAGCCTATCCAGATCAATCTGTAGAGCTATCCTACCCTCAAGCTGTTTAACACTCCCTCCCAACTTGGTGTCATCTGCAAACTTACAAAGGGCGCACTTGATCCTTTGTCTAGATCATTGATAAATATATTAAAGAACTGGCCCCAGTACTGAGCCTTGGCGGACACCACTTGTGACCAGCTGCCAACTGGATTTAACTCCATTCACAGCTCTTTGGGCCCAGCCAGTTTTTTACTCAGCAGAGCATATGCCTGTCCAAGCCATGAGCCGCCAGTTTCTCCAGCGGAATGCTGAGGGAAACAGGGTCAAAAGCTTTACTGAGGTCTACGTAGACAACATCCACAGCATTTCTCTCATCTGCTAAGCAGGTCGCCTTGTGATAGAATGAGATCAGGTTAGTCACACTTTCATAAACCCCTGCTGACTGGGCCTGTTCACCTGGTTATCCTGTATGTGCCATATGATGGCATTCAGGATGATCTGCTCCATAATCTTTACTGGCACTGAGGTCAGACTGACAGGCCGGTATGTTCACTGGGTTCTCCTTCGAGCCCTTCCTGGAGATTTGTATCACACTTGCTTCTTCCATCCAACTGGGACCTCCCTGGCTAGCCAGGATTGCTGATAAACAATGGAAAGTGGCTGGGTGAACACTTCCTCCAGCTCCCTCATTACCCTTGGGTGATCCCATTTGACTCCATAGACTTGTATGTGTCTAAGACGTGTAGCAGTTTGCTAACCATTTTGTCTTGGATTATGGGGGCTTCATTCTGCTCCCTATCCCTATCTTCCAGCTCAGAGGGCTGGGAACCCCTTCACCTTTAAGATTTACTTTTTTAAGAGTGTCTAGCCTTCTTGAACTCCTTTGCCCTTCAGGCCTGCCTCCCAAGGGACTCCACCAACCACTCTTCTAAGCAGGATAAAGTCTGCACTCTGGAAGTCTGGGGTGGAAGTTCTGCTAACCTACTTTACTTTTCCAAGACTTGAAAACGTTATTATTTTGGGATCACTATGCCCAAGACAGCCTTCAGCCTTCACATCACCCTCAAGTCCTTCTCTGTGCACAAGCAAAATGTCCAGTAGGGCACCGTCCCTTGTTGGGTCACTCATCAGCTGAGTCAGGAAGTTATCTTCCATGCACTCCAGGAACTTCGTAGATTGTTTTCCTCTCTGCTGTTGTGTTTCCAGCAGACATCTGGTAACTTGAAGTCCCCCATGAGAACAAGGCCTAGCAACTGTGAGACTTCCACTAACAGAATATTTTGTCTGCCTCTTCAGCCTGGTTGGGTGGTCTTTAACAGAACCCCACCATGACATCTGCCTTGTTGGCCTTCTCCCTGATTTTTACCCATAAGCACTCAACCCTATTGTCACCATCATGAAGCTCAAGACAGGCAAACCACTCCCTAACATACAGGGCTGCACCACTGACTCTCCTTTCTACCCTATACCATCAGAAGAGTTTATAGCCATCCTTGGCTGCACTGCAGTCATCCCACCATATTTCTGTGATGGCAACTATATCAGTTTTCCTGCCACACAATGACTTCCAGTTCTTCCTGTTTGTTGCCCATACTGTGTTCATTGGTGTAGATGCACTTCAGTTGGGCTACTGATCCTGTCACCTTTTGGGGGGAAGGAGTTTTAATTACTATGTGACCATTCTCAGGCACTTCAGTGATTGCACCCATCAACATTATCCCTTGTGCCTTTTCTGTCACATGGCTCTCAATCCCCTACCTTTGCTGGGATGGCAGACCAAAGGACCTTGCTAGCACACCATCCCACAGCCACTCGTATGTTGCCCTCAGACTTGTCTCTAGTGGCCCTGGTTTTATCCATTTCCTCCTTCAAATCTGCTTTAAAGCTCCCTCAATGGGCTCTGGTAACTCCTGTGCAAAAATCCTTTTTCCCTTTCGAGATGGGTGTACCCCATCTGTTGCCAGCAGGCCTGGTGTCATGTAAAACAACCCATGATCTAAAGTCCTGCCAGTGACACAAGGCTCAGAGCCAGGTATTGACCAGTTTATTCTTCCTGTTTCTCCCCTCATCATTCCCTGCAACTGGAGGGACAGGGGAGAACACTACTTGTGCTCCTGATCCATTAACCAGTTGTCCCAAGGCCCTGAAGTCTCTCGATTGCCCTCAGACTTTGAAACTTCAGCACTACTAGCCTGAAAAATCAATAATAATAACCTGAGGGTTACATCAGAGTAGGAAGCTTTGTCTTCACATCTTTAATTGGGGTCCCAACGAGGCAGCAGATGTCCCTAAGAAGTGAGTCCAGTCTGCATATTGAGACATCTTTTCTATTTCCCCGGAAAAGCTGTATAGTTTGTCATGCTGCGAACTTCATCCTGGATTTGTTTTAAATTGTATTTGTTTGAAGTGGCCCTGAGAGGGACATAAGTTTATTTGTATTTTTTTTTTTCACCATCAGATTTCTGAAGACACAGACTTTAGTGTTAGATCTTGTAAGCGGGATGTTCTGGTTTAAGCTCTGTCAGTGTGGGACTAAAGGTCCCATGACAATCTGTGCAGTGTGAGAGGGCTGGAACAGACTGCGCTTGATTCCATGTTGATATTCACTAAAGAAGAACATGGTGATTTAGGTAAAACAAGGAAATAAGCCTAAAATATGCCTAGAATTAAGGTAGCAGGTGGGGGATAGTTCCGTCAAATTACTACTCCTACAGCCCTCTCTAACTACCTTGATGTTCCATCACCATCGCCATGTTCCATCACCAAGGAGACTCAAACTAAAACTAGCTCACAAAGCATTAATGTTTCCAAGGAAGAGGCTGTACTGGAAATGTTTACAACACAAGCTGAAGCTACTTGCCTACCACCTGGAGACTGTGAACTCTTGACTGTGAGCCACAGCATAGAAACTGCAGAGCTCTGCAGGACTTTAGAATGAATTTGATTTTTTGTTAAAAACTGTGGAAATGTCCTTTTTTTTTTTTTTCCCCTTCTAAATTTCACTGAGCTGTTAAAAGAAGCTGTGCAGAGAGAGCACGTTCTGATCACACCCTGGTTATCAAGCCGTCAGTAGCTTCCAGTTTCCCTGAAGAAAGTAGAGGCTGGTCTTAGCCACCCCTTCTTCTCTTGTTGAGCTTTGTGCAGCATATCCCACTCTGTTCTGCCTGAAACTCTGTTGCCTTTTAATCCTGGAACTCATCAACTGCAGCCTGCTGGCACCCTCCCCAGAGCAGGATCTCTAATCTGCTTTTGCTGCTGTAACCAAAAGGCTTCCTCATTAAAGCTGGTCAAAAATATCTTTTTTTTTTTTTTTTTTTTTTTTTTTTTTTTTTTTTT
>NC_048926.1:51588765-51608474 GCF_011077185.1 Oxyura jamaicensis | reverse complement strand
ATTTTTTTTTTTTTTTTTTTTTTTTTTTTTTTTTTTTTTTTTTTGCCAAGAGGACAAGGGGGGGCATATTTCCAAAAATGTTTCCCAAAAAATATTCTGTAATGATAATTTTACTGTTTTCATCTGTTACTTGTTTCTTTCAACTGGTCCTTTAAGTCTAAATCAGGTATAATTTAATTTATACTAATTTTGCACTAGAAGTTATTTAAGAGGCTTGCTTTCTGCATAACAGAATCGGTGTCAGCTCTGCTCCTTTTTTCTCAAATTAGATTCTACTTTAACTGTAGGTAGACCTGTTGAATTTAAAGAGATTATATGAGAAATTGTAATTGAGACTGGTTTGGCTCTTATTTAATTATTGCTGTAAATGTTTTGCCTTGCATCTGAAGGAATAGTTGAAATTATTTACACTTTTGTGTTTCCCTTTTTTGCCTTTCTCTTTTCAAGTCTGGATCGTCACATGCAGACCCATCATGGACATCATAAGCCGTTCCGTTGCAAGTTGTGCCCATTCAAGTCCTCTTATAATAGCCGCCTGAAAACCCATATACTCAAGGCTCATGCTGGTAAGTTTTCTCTCTCAGTTTTGCAGTGCAGCAGCAGAAATGGCCCATGTATTCTTGTTGCTGATGAGAGATGCTGGTTTGAGTCACGCGTTTTGTCACCAGATTTGGGTAAGATTTCAACGGCAAGTCAGGATTGGCCAACCTATGCACCTATTGGAATCGGTAGAAATTTTGGTAATGTTTTCAGAAAGAAAAAAAGGTTAAAACAGTGATGAGTACTTCTAGAAATTTTTCCTTTTCCTCTGGTTTCATTTTTGTAAATGATTTTTTCTTGCTTGTTTCCAGGAGAATCTAATCAGTCAGCTTATAGCACTGTCTCAACTTTGCTCTATTATGTTTGTATTTATGTTTGTGCTTTAGGTGGGAAAACAGTTGTGGATTGAATCTTAGTTTTGGTAGATTCCTACGGTGGCTTTCATGGTAAAGCCAAACGCTGGAAATTTTGGGATTCAAGTCTGTGTTCAGCAGACTAAGAACATCATCATTCCATTATTGCACATGGAAATTTATCTTGGAGCTCTCTATTGCAGTACAGAATCCATACAAGTGAGCATGCAAACATGGTTCTGTTGAACAAGAACTGGGAAAAGTGATATATCATACAGGATAGGTCACCACGGAGTATTGCAGCTGTGACTATTAAAAAGCTTGAGGCTCAAAATACCGTGGTAGGTGTCTTGTCTTCACTCCATGGCGCTAGATTCTTGGCAGTGTCATGCATCATGCATTGAAAGGTTATCAGAAATCTGGAGTCAAGACCCTCTGGTTCTGTCTGCAATTGTTGCATCTTCCTGGATAACAGACAAAAAAAAAAAAAACGAACCCCAAACTACTATTCAGACATCCACTCTGATACACATAACATAATATTGGCTGATCTAAAAAGCTGAAAAGTAGATCAGTTATTTCCAGCTCACATGTAGAAACTACTGGAACTGATGACAAAGGTCTAGAAGTATGTTCCTTTCTTACTTGTTTACATCACGTTGTATTCAAGTTGGGATGGAGAAGGAAGATGTGAAAATGAGGAGAAAAGACAGGATGAATTCACAACTGTCTGATAATTTTTAATAAAGGTAATTTTCACCCTTGATCCAAGACACTTTTCATCTACAAAATGTAGGATGGATTGTTGGTCTTTATTGTATTCCATTTCCTACGCTGGTTTCAGATTTCACAGAGCTTGTGCCAGGACCCTTTTCTGTACTTGGATGGGTGTTGTGGATTAGCTTGTCTGTTGCCAACCTCATGTTGTATACGACTATGATATTCTCTGCTTCCAAGGCAATCCAGCAATATGCAGCAGTTTCAGTTTATAGAATCCCACACCCTGTACAGAGATGACCAGTTTCTTCATCTTCACCAACCATAAAATGTTTTCTCTACGCTATTGTAAAGCTGGACTTCTTTGTGTTACCTTGTTCAAACCTGCCAGACTTTTAGATCTGAAGTTAGCATGCAACTGATATTTACTTCACACTCCTCTTCATGTAGGTTATTGATTTATTTATTATGAATTCATGCTATTGAACTTGATTAGTGGACACTCCTTGAAGGGCCATGTTTTGCATCATACAAGAACACAATTTCATGGTTGCCTAGATAGTGTTTTGCACAATGACTTGTGTAATAGGGTTTTCAAAAGCTTATGATCTGTTTCTGCCTCAGTCCATTTCTACCAAATTTTCACATCACAGAAAATTGCTCAGATGTTTTTCAGTCAGAGATTTGCTTTGTTGTGTTTTGAATCATTCCTTCAGAAATATATAATAGTGAATAAACATTCTATGAAGACTTCTCCTTAGATTCCCCAGTTTTTCAGTGACACAGTGGTTCTCTGAACCTCTTTTGTTACATTTTTGCTCTGTTGTCAATCTTCTCATTATCAGTTTGTTTAGAAGTAGAAATTTCTGTGCCCCTTTGTTCATTTGTCTAGTCTCCTGGAGATCTTTTAAAATTCACTAAAATCCCAGATCCTGAAGTGGCAGAGTATTGGCCCTGCTTGCATTCTACATAATCTGAAACATAATGCTCCAAGTATATATCAAGTGCTGAGATTACTCTCCCTTCCTGCCCCCTGAAAATTTTAGATGTATTTATTTGTATGTATATTAATACAATATTTTTATGAAATGCAAAGCTGGCAGTTGAAAACATGCAAAGTCTTATACTGAGTCAAACTGTAGTCTCGCCTCTAGAAGCTACTACATCCTTTTATGTTGAAGTCTACCAGAACTGTTATTGATGGATAGTGTGTATATTTGTTAGTTGTGTCCAGTGTTTTTAATATGTAATCGTAGTCTTTCCTTGAATGTCTTGTGATGCTTCTAAGATAACGGTTGGTGCCTACTGTCGTCCAGCAATTTCTTAAATTGTGAAGATTTATACCTGTATCTCACTGGTATCTCATACTTAGGGAGTTTCTTGTGGTGTTACATTATTGTGTTCCATTAAGCAGCTTATTGTACATACTATCCAAAAAGTGCTTTATTTCTGTTTGTATAAAGGTAATACAAAACTCTGATGTAATATGCTGGTGAGAAATACCATTTGAAGAAATGCGACAATTTCTTGTTTTACCGCTTCAGAGTCTGTGATCTATTCTCTTTCACATGTACCAAAAGAGTTTTTTTAAGTTTTTGTTTTGTCCTCACGATTAGCATAGATTTTCAGAAAGAGAGGGTTGGGAGTTATTTATTAGTAAGATTGTTACTGATTTTTTCAGGTGTGCTTATTCTGCCTTGCTGCAATATGCATGTTTACACATGCTGTTTTGTTTCATGTATTTGTGGTGTTGGAAACGATGCTATTTGAGAATCTTGTTTGCTAAATTTGAGAGATGGAAAACATTTTCTGCCTTGTTCATTACCAGAGCCCTTGGTCTGCTGTCCAGTTCATGAATATTTTACTCCAAAAGGAGTTTTGGCTCTTTATATGCAGCTCATATGTGGCCAGTGTACATGGAAGTGGTACTTCCAAAACAATAACTTGGCACCTGTTACTATCACATTGTTTGTGTTGGGAGAGTTTCACTTTGTGTTCCAATTGCCTCCATGCTTAATGCAAAACAAATCTTATCTTAAGATTTGTTTCCCCTTATTTGCTGTCTCTGTAGCTCGGAATGTGTTCAAAATTAAGTTCACTACTGTTCATTACTTCTTTTCTTTCACTCCTTTTAGTGCTTTCTCATAACACACTTCCACATAGCCCTACAGATATGTGCTGTTCTTGGTATTGCCATGTTCACTTCTTGTTGTAAAACAACTTTGACTTGGTTACCAGTTCTGTGAAGATTATTCCTGCCTAATGGAAATTTTTTCATAAGGAAAAAATGTGACATTCCCCAAATGTATTTTTTTTTTGTTTTGCTTTGTTCATTTATTTGTTTGTCCTTGGTTTTCTGAGGAACCTTTGGTACCATTTTGTAGTATCCTTCTTTCTTCTTTAATAATGATGCTGAATGCGCTGCATGCAGAAACAGGTGATTTCACTCTCTATAGCTGCTGTGCTCCCAAAGAAGTTTGGAAAGCTATAGTTAAGTGACTCCATTTTCATCTCAGAGTCTGTTTTCTTCTCATACCATGCAACACAGGCATGCTAATAGTCTGGTCTCTGTTTTTTTTGACATCAGTCACTTTACAAGGATCTGCAGTTGTCCAAAACTTTGTTCCAAAGCAGGTGTCTGTACCCACAAACTTCAGGCTGCTCCAACAAGGAGGTGCACGTAGCTTGTTCTCTTTGGGATCAGTCTAGTGCTGAAGGAGTCCATGGGAACTTTACTTCCAAGTTCAGTAGGAGAAGTATGGGGACCCCATTTTGTTTCTTTTGTGAGCTGATGACTTGCCTGTATTTCGCTCACCCAGGTGAACATGCCTACAAATGTTCCTCCTGCTCATTTTCCACCATGACAATCAGCCAGCTGAAAGAGCACTCCTTGAAAGTGCATGGGAAAGCACTGACACTGCCAAGACCCCGCATTGTCAACCTTGCAGCCTCACACGCCCACCACACCTCCAAGAACCACACTCCTGCTGAAGAAGTGGAGGACTCTAATGGTAAGAGGTGCCTCAGAGCAAGAATTTAATTTTCTAAGGTGCCACTTAATATATTGATTAAAAAAAAAAAAAAAAAAAAAAAAAAGAAAAAAAAAAAACCAGCAGGCAGCTTGTCCAAAAAGCAACTTCATTTGATTATTAATAAAAATCTGAAGTTGCATCAAAACCAAGAATAAACGTGGTGTTTTAGGTCATGGCCTTCAGCAGTGCATACCTCATTAACTTGTCCTGTCACCAGCTGACTTCGGAATATGTCAGTGCTGGCTTTACTTCTTAGGAAAGATTTAAGTTGCAGAAAATTTTCAAATGTAGAACTCCTTTTGATAACCAGTGGGAAAGAATCATCTAATTCCATCCATGCACCTGAAAAACAGCCGTTTGTCCTGTTGGAGAACTTCAATGAAACCATATGATTAAGCTTAAAATGCAGACCTGTAACAACAGTAAAAGTTATGATTCTTGCTCTTGCGACAGAGGACACAAACAGTACCTCCAGATACTAGGCTGCATCTGCAAGAATGAGAAACTGTTTTCTACACTTTCCTTCAAAGCTGTTGATCACCTAGTGCTAGGAAAGTACACAGAAGATATTTAGAAAGTGGGAGAGGAAGGGCGCTGTGAACAGAGAAAACGGACTTCTAGAAAAAATGTTGTGTGGTATCATAGAAAGTGTTAAAACTTTTTAATGGGTGGCTTAAGAGGCAAGTTTTGGGTGTCACTTCCTTTCAATCAAGAGAATTGGTCTTTAGGCAAAAAAAATCTTGATTCCTAAATGAGTTATGTTTACATGGGTAGAGAATGTAGGTGAATATAAAGATTGAAATCTGCAGATGTTCAAGGAACTGGCAGGAGAGGTATTAGATAAACCTTTTTTTTTTTTTTTTTTTTTTTTTTGTTACTGGCAAAAAGAGGGGGGTGTTTTGAATACTATCAGTAGTCATTGTCATTTTGTAGCATTTCTGGTCTCCCATCTTCCTTTCGTTCATATCTTGCCTGAAAAAAAGTGTGAAATGATGATGCGAAAGATAAGAAGTAAGTTCAGAAAATGGCAGAAAGAAATTTAAAGAAAAAAAAATAATTGGCATAGAAATACTTAGTGGAAGAAAAAGAGAGAAGTGAATAATATTTTTGTGGTTAAGCAAGTCACTTCTGGGGTCAGAATCAGAATCTTATCAAATGATTTTGACCAGCTGCTCTCAGACTGCCTTTTGTAAAAGGGTTGTCTGGAACAGTATGATGAAGACTTACTAACTGAGCTTTTATTTTTGCTAATGCTAGCTTAAGCTAATCCAACAAGCAGAGTACATCTTGTGATTGTATTCTGCTTTTTAATTGCTAAAAAAAAAAATCAGCTGCTGACTTTCAAGAAGTAGAGAATAATTTTTAGTGGCTGTCCTAGTCTTTACAGTGTCTTAGGATTAGAATTTGGGAAGAATGGTACACTTACACCTTTTTTGCTTATCCCGTAGCTCAAAGTCATGATTAGTGAAGTCAAAAACTTCAGGTGCAGAAGTCAAAAATTCAAGCATAGAATATAATTATATAGTCTTTAATATAAATTCTTCCTAAAGTAAATAAAAGGAGATGAATCTGTTAACAAAAACACCTTATGAGGTTGACTCTGTTACCTAGATTTATACTGCATCCAGAGACCAAGGCTGAATTTGTCCCAATTAGCATGATCATCTTTAAACAGGGTTAGTGGTTAAGTCACTTTGACAATAATAGAAGCCACCCACTGGGGAGCTAGTCATATGAGTGCAGGTGTTATAATAATAGTGTTAACGTTTTCAGCATTGTTTGAGGAAGGAATAACCTTCTTTAATTAATTTTTTTTTTTCATTAGGAAGTTGGCTGTAGATCAAGGTAATGGCAGAGGCTCTTATGACATCATTTATTTTTGGTTTTTGAAAGGGAATAAAACAACCTGTATGTTACCTAGGCCTGCAAGTTGTAGGTGATACATAAAGCTACATAAAAGACTGGTCCCAGTAACTGGAATTGCATGTCTATGTGCGAGGCCCTGTTATGTTCAGTTGGAGCCAATAAGAAGAGGGGCTCGTACAAGGTGTAGTTGGATTTTGGTTGTGTTGCTGTGTTTAAATAATCTACACGTAGGCTCTGATCAAGTTAATTCACTTGGGATACAAAATTGAATGAGGGATGGGGGAGTTACTGTTAAAATGCTGCCTCACATTGTTATGGGCTTGTTTTCACATTGTTATGGACTCGTTTTGTAGGCTAGTAGGCATGCAGCAGACAGTATAACTGAAATGGCTGCAGAAAAGGTTTGTTTTTGTCTTTGGATGAATATCAGAGTTGGAAGAAGATAGGGAGCTGGATGGCTCATGGAGATTTGAGGGTGTAGCAGAATTCCTCTTGTCCATTGCTGAGCATTATAAAAATGGAGAGAAGGAAAAAGGGTACCAAAATTGTAATAGTGCATGTCTGTTCTGGGACAAGAGCTCAGTGGAACTTCTGCTGATGCTTTTTTTTTTTTTTTTTCCCTGTAGAAATTGTTCCCTGAGGGGCCTTTCTTAGAACGTTTCTTTTGTTCTGCTCGATTGATCCATTCATTAAAAGTTGCAAATATATTTGAATTTGAGTGACTCAGTTCTATGTGGGTAGCTGCAAGCATATCTAAAGTGTTCAACTGTATATCCTGGATATGTTTTGAGGGCTTGATGTACTTTTTGCGGAAGTGAAGTTAAAGCAGGTTAGATACTGGAAGGTTGAGGCAGGCCATCCGTGGTAACTACATTGTCCTTAGAAAGCATAACAGCCACTTCAATTCTTGTATGCTTCTCTCAGGGTAGCAGTGTAAGAAGGTGTTTGCATCCATCTCAGCAGTGAGTCAGCAGTGCAGGCTTTCTTACAGTCATTGGTGTTTTTTTTTATTATTATTATTTTATTTTATTTTCGTGCTGTTTTCTGTACCTTACTTGCATGCTGTGTGATTTTTGGATACGGAAAGAACCTGTTTTTATTGTATCCTAATCCTAAGCTAGATGTAAAACAGTTCTTTTTAAAAATTAAAAAAATTAAAAAAAATAAAAAGACACAAAAGATCAACAAGTGTTGATCACCTGTGCAACTTTTCTCTGTTTTGCATAACATAATGGCATCTAATAGTTTGTGGTGTTCAACTCTTCTTGAAATGATAAGATTGCTGTCATGGTAAATTTTTCTTTTGCTCTCCTGATAATTTACAAGTATTTTTCATCTTGCAAAAATAGAATTAGTGGTGTTCTGACTATTTGCTGTTGTGTAGTTGTTCTTTTTTCTTACTTGTTTGCCCTTTACACTGATTTAGAAGTTAAATTGTGGCTTAACAGTTCTGCTGTCTTATACAGTAAAAATTAAATATATATATCGAAAGATTGCAAACTGTTAGTAGGAGTACTGGGTGAATTCCCTAACAAGATTTGTGTGTTCTTTCACAGTACTTTTGAGAACCAGAACTTAAATTCATGTTAGTCTTTGCCCAGAAGGATTGTATGGTTTTATTGATGGTACTATCATGTTGTGGCAGTATGTGTCAAAGATAAGGGTTTCCAGTGCTACAGTGTGCAGAGTCAGCTTTGTTGATTTGAGTGTGGGGCAATGGAATCCCAGGGTCTGCATGCTCAAGTCGTAATATTAAAAGACCACTGTCACTTTTAGTAAGGAAGAATTGAAAGCAAGTCAAACGCAAAAATTGTGTGACTGAACACAAGAAAACAGAGGAACAAGTATTACCTGCAATGTGATCATCAGCTAAGGAGAAAGCATACACGGCATTGCTTGTATAAGCACCGAGGTTATGCATGTTTGCTTGTATTCAAGAGCTGTGGAGGTGGTGGACTGCCTTCCTTGTATAAACTGGAGAAATCCATAAGCATAGCCAATTGTCTTAAAGCCATAAAGCAAAGTGACTCAAAAGATGGATAAATGGTTTCACATTATTACCTCACCCTTAAGCAAAAGTTTTTTGGGAATTTGTAAAATACTTGCTCTAAATTGCCCTGGCTAATACTGTTGCTTTTTTTGAGTAGCTCTTTAAAAAACAACACAACAAAGCCCTCTGGCCTAAATGTCTTGTAGAGAAGAGTACTGCTCTATATTCATAGGCATAGCAGACTTGGAGCCTCATAAATTTGTATCATGACTGCGTGCAGTAATTCAAAATAACAGTTTTTTAATTTTACTGATTAAGGATATTGAATTGCAGGAATAACACAGTACTAAGTGCAAGTGATAAACCAAATAGATCTGGATATGGCTTCCAATGTCTTCTCAGTCATGCTGCCATTGCACAAGATCATTCCTTTTTAGTGGTATGCAGCTCTTGAAATGTAGAAAGCAGCATATTTCATGTCTGCCCTTGAAACTCAATAGTCATGCTTTTCACTATTACGCAAACCAAACAGTATCTATCATTAATAACAGCAAGCATCACAAAACACATGCAGAGTCAGAGTTAGAAGATTTTTTAAAATTTCCCAGTGCATGCTATGTCAACATCTTCATTACATTTAATTAAATGGAGCAGTGAATGCATTAAAAAATGCTAAGTGAAAGACCCGTTGCCCTGTTCCAGCTTTTTCTGAACTTTAGCCTTTGCCAGTGGAAAAGAACTTTGTCTCATCTAGAAACTGGAATTTAAATGCACCTGCTTGCTTAGCCAGAGCTAAGTAGGGTACAAAAAAGGTTGATTAAGTAGTGTCTCTGGTACTTTTGTTTAAGAACTGTAAATCACTTCCTATTCCTGTACACTTTTTCAAAATATGTAATACATGATCAGGGTGTGTGTCTCCTATGCTGCTTGTCAGATGAAATTTTGAGGGGTGCAGAGGATCTTTAGCAGGTTTGCTAAAGCGATTTCACATACTGCCAGAATGAGAGGAGACCACTTCATAAAGTATGTTTTTCTAGCCTTCCAACCAGGGTAGAAGGTTGGAGCATCACTCTTCACCTTTGTTGCTCTTTCTGTCTCATTGCTATCGTGTGTTAGTGTTTTATGACTACCACTTTTAGGGAAAACCATGGAATGTCAGAATCCTGGAAGCCTCCTCTTGGAGTAGAATAGCCTTTTTGTTGTATTTTAGGTTGGGATTTGTGTTGTTTGTGTGTTTATTTTATTTGATTGTTTGTTGAGATGAGGGAGTTTGGACCCCACTCTTCTGAAGTATGATACCCTTTTCTTTGACTGTTGTTTGACTGGGCAGCCAGCCAGGCAGCAGTGACTACAGGGCAAATTTAGGCGATGCTTTAATGGATAAACTTTAATGGATAAAATTGCAAGGTGAATTGGAAGAGTAGCATCCATGTTAAGGATGCAAGATGGTGGTCTGCATACTGCTGAACAGAAGGTGCCTCTGCTTTTGTAGTTATAGCCTGGGTTCACAGGGATGTCTCCCTGTTCTGCCTGTTTCCCTGGCTTTGTGCCCTGTAGGAGTAATACTGCATGCCCACCTTCTAAATCTCAAGTATCAAATTAATGCTTCTTCCTTGCAGCCCTTCCCCAGCCACATTCCTTCCCCAGCCATGTTCTTTGTTTCCCTAACCTAAAGCTAGTTGCTGCTTTCTCAAGACTTTGGCTTCCCAGAAGTACTGTCAGTGGCCACACTGCTTGCCAATACTTGTTAAAACTCTCAGGTACTTGTTGGTGTGTCTTATTACTTGTGGTCAGCATTAAACTAATTATCAGATGTGGGATCAGATGGGAACTTTCCTCCTGCATCAGATTGGCAAGGACTGGCAGAACAAGTGCAGGGCTTGTTCACCTCCAAGTTTACTGAACAAACTTCCCACTGTTTCAAGGCCCTCGGGCACTGATGACGCCCTTGTTCTCTGCAGCTCTCTTCCACTGGTGTATGGATTTTTGGCTTTGGCCTTTTCCTGCAGCATTTTTAGAAAAGTTTTATGGCCAGTGGAACAGAGGAAGATGTTTATTCCATCACTGGTTGTGCTCTGTGGGGATGTCAACTTGCTGTTCATTGTGCTTCTTTCTGGTCCTGAGCTTTTTGTGCTTGAACTGAATGTGCAGAGGCAAAATTGAGATTCAACAGGATGGAGACAGAAACTTGGGCAGCTGGGAGAAGGATGTTGCTGCCAGTCTTTGTATGGATTTGGCCGGCCTGCTGTGATAGGGTTGATATGATAATGAAAGACTTGCCCAGAGTAGAGAGAAGATAGAATAAGTTGTTAGGATGGATTGAGTAATAAAGGAAGAAACATCTCCTGGATTCCTTCCTGTGAGCCAGAAATAGACCTCATTGCACCTACAGGAAAAAGAAATAAGCATATGGAGATCCCTTTATTTCTTGAGGTTTTTGCTCATCCTTGGTACTGGTTGTTAGGGTAGGAGACAAAATGGTACTGACACTTCTACCGTTGTCCCTGGAATTTGTGAAAACTCTCTACAAAGTAAATAGGATGCTGTTGCTCAGAAGGGGTATGTGATATGACTTGACCAATGCTGTGCACGATAGTGTTTCTGCAAGCTATCATTCCTACATGTAATAGTCTTTATGTGTAAGCTAACTGATATTCTCCCTGTTTCCTGAGACACCAGTTGCTTTCCATTGATCTAAAACCTGCTAGAGGGATTTGATGTTTGACAGAGAGGTAAAACTCCTTTGCTCATTTTAGCTGTTTTGAAATGGGCATACGTTTTAGTATCAACATAGTTGGCAGCTGGAGGTTTGACATTTAAATAACTGGGTTTATTTTTTCTTTAAGAAATGTTACTGTGTTTCAGCTCCAATGTTTGAAAATGCTGCCTGCAGTGATCTGAGATGACTCAAATCTAGGGATGGAGATGAGGTCTTTCCATTGGCAGCAATAATAATGCCAAGGCATATGCTGCAGGTCTCCTGAGCAAATTACAAGTTGCTGAGCTGTATGATTATAATATGATTTTCTCTAGGATATTATTAGAATTACTGTTGGACTCACAGATCTTTATAGGTTCCTTCCAACTAAAACTATTCTATTCATGGTGTTAATTAAGATGTTTGCTTTATGTGGAATTGAAGCATGAACCTGGTAGTACTTTCTCATAGGACTAAAACATTGAAACATAGAATGGATCATCAGCACCCATATTTTTCACTGTAATAATAGGGCCAGTTTTAAAGCAGAATGCAAAAATATAGCACTTTATAGAGCTGAACTTCTTTTCCCTCTACATCTCAAGCTTAGAGACAAGTGAAGCATTTAGATGACAGCAGCATGCGTGTTTCTGTCTGTGTATTTGTATTAATGTTTATACTAAACCCAACATGTGTTGTTGAAGGGAAAGTCATGCCATACAAGCCTAATATCCTTTTAATGACAAGGTTGCCCGCCTAGTGGACAAAGGGAAAGCAGTGGACAAAGGGAAAGCAGTGGTGTTCTTTTTTTTTTTTTTTTTTTTTGTTGGATTTTAGGAAAGCTTTTGATAGTATCTTACACAGTATCCTTCTGGACAAAATGTCCAGCATATAGCTAGACATGAACAAATACAGCGGGTGAACAACTGGCTGAAGGGTCTGACTCAAAGAACTGGGGTAAATGGGATAACAGCCAGTCACTAGGGCTGTTCCCTACAACTCAGTTTTAAGGGCCTGTTTTTCTTCAAGGTTTTTATCAATGACCTGGACACAGAAGTTGAGTGCACAGTAAGTAAGTTTGCAGATTATACTAAGTTAGGAGGACCTGTTGACTCTCCTGAGGATAGAAACGCCTTGCAGAGAGATCCTGATAGATTATAGTGCTAGGCAATCACCAACCATATCAAATTTAACGAAAGCAAGGGCCATATTCTTCTGCACCTGGGACAGGGCAATCCTGGCTTATGTATGTATAGGTTGGAGGACAAGTGCTGGAGTGCAACCTTGCCTGTGAGCAGATTGGTTAAATAAGCATCTTGCTAAAACTATTTGTGTTCCTATATTCTCTGTAAGTGTGATTCCATTATGAGATTGAGTTTAGCTCAACAGAGTAAGGAACAACTAGACAACTTTTTAGTTTATGCATGCTATGGAAATTATTAAGTACATGAATCCCAATTTTTAACATGTAGACAGGAGGCTTGATTTATCTGACATGTTATATTCAGATATATAATGTTATTTTATCAGTAACAAATGATAAGAATACTGGATAGAAACATGACCAATAGGTTGAACTGTTCACTCATTATAGGTGGGTGGCAGCAGATTCTCAGCCGGCAGTGTTCTTACTTTAAAAATAAGGCAGTGGATAAACAGACATGGAAGACCATGAATGCAGCAGGGAAACACAATGCACGCTGCATGGATTATCTCTCTATTGTAGGGGAAATGGCAACAGACAAAGCAACTGGTGGGGTTAAAATGGTATACTGACTTGGCACTGATGTTGAAACAATTAAAAGCTGTAGAGTAGCTCCCAAAACAGTCCAGTTTTTAAAGAGAGGATTGTATACATTGTAAAAACTAACGAGTGACCAAATCACCTGAGGAACTGAAGGAAAATTAAACTGAGTTGAAGCCAAGTAAGAAACTCTGCTGTGGGAGAGGGATAGGTGAAAAGAAGGGATAACTAGAAATTAAGTGGCTATATGATAGAGTGTTTCATGGACACCTTGAACAGAGCCTTCCAAATCACAGCATTGGTAGAGCATGGTAAGGAATCAAGCAGTGTTTGTGACCATGTTATGCCTTACCTAAGGATGAATGGAAGACTTTAAAGATAATGTTAATAGGACCTGGTAGCGTTAGAAACTCAAAAACAGGAGGACATGTGAAGCTCTTGAACTGGTCCCTCTCTTCTGAGGGAAGGAACATGGTCTAAATGTATTTCATTGATTGTGTTCATCCTCCCTAGGCCTTATATAATTCCTACTGCTTTTCTTTGCATCTTATCTTATAATCTCTCCTTGATCTCAATTGAGAAACTCCAAGATGCTTCACTAGACAACAGTGTGGGTCTGTCAGTGTAAAGGAATTCGTAAGATAAAATTATTTATTTTCTTCTTAGTAGATTCAATTTATATCCCTTATATGTGATTTTGATATTAGCACAAGAAGCTGCATAGAATATATCCTGTCTCAGCTCCATTCTGAGACAGGTATGCATATAAAAGAGAATTTAAAGTTATAAAGAATCATAGAATGGGTTGTGTTGGAAGGGACCTTAAGGATCATTTAATTCCAACCCGACTGCCATGGGCAGGGACACCTCCCACTACACCAGGTTGCTCAAAGCCCCATCCAGCCGGGCCTTGAACACCTCCAGGGATGGGGGGGGCATCCACAGCTTTGCTGGGCAACCTGTGCCAGTGCCTCACCACCCACAAAGTATAAGAATTTCTTCCTAATGTCTAATCTAAACCTAACCTCTTTTAGTTCAAAGCCATTACCCCTTGTCCTGTCACTACAACCCCTGACAAAGAGTCCCTCCCCATCTTTCCCATAGGCCCCCTTTAGGCACTGGAAGGCCGCTGTAAGGTCTGCCCAGAGCCTTCTCTTCTCCAGGCTGAACAACCCCAACTCCCTCAGCCTGTCTTCGTAGGAGAGCTGCTCCAGACCTTTCATCATCTTTGTAGCCTCATCTGGACTCATTCTAATACATCCGTGTCCTTCTTGTGCTGGGGGCCCCAGAGCTTGAATGCACTTGATTCCACTGCCCACATCACTGACAAAGATGTTACAAAATGCTGTTCCCAATACTGACCCCTGAGGAACACCACTTGTTATTGATCTCCCCCTGGACATCACCTCTTCAGAATAAGCAAGACTGCATGGCCCATGTATCCTTCTGGTTTCCTTCTTCTGAACATTGGATGGATATGTAATATCTTTGTCTTAGATGCAATAGCTCGTCCAGTTATCCAAAAGTGGCTTTTACAGATAGTGCTGAAATAAATTCCCCTAAGAAGGCTCTTTTTATTAATTAATTTATTCATTTATTTAAAGTCCTTTAAATAGTTATTTAATTAAAAGGGTTTATTTTCTTTCCCATGTGATTACTGCTTGGAGTGTGTGAATAAGGATACAAAGTTTATTTCCTTTCCATCTCATTCATAACATCCTAGCAATGTAAACATTCTTTGGTAAAAAACAGAATTAAGTAAAGGAGTAGGCTCATACTCTGTTTTTAAACTCACAATGAATAAAATGTATACAGTGTGTTTCCTTAAGCATCTTCATGTATGTTTTGTTGCATCTCTCTGAATTTTATTCTGTTCTATCATCCTCTTCCCTCAGTTAATTTACTGCCAGAACATTTCACCCTCCCACATATTCTTCCTTCCAGGTCAGTGCTGCATGGCATAAAGTGAACAAATGTGTGTAGTCTTGACAGTCTTTGTATGACACTCTGCTTTGCCACCTTCCCACTTTTCAAGCTGTTGCCATTCATGACTATATGCTTTCCTGCCATTTGTTGAGCTAGTAATTTTGATTTCCATTGAATTTTAGAAGGGAATTTTGTACCTGAATCTCATAAGCTCCACTCTTAGCCTTCATAGTACCATAGAATGGTTTAGGTTGGAAGGGGCCTTCAAGATTACTTCCTACTAAGCTCAGGTAGCCCAAAGCCCCATCCAGCCTGGCCTTGAACACTTCAGAGACTGAGCATCCACAGCTTCTCTGGGCAACCCGCTCCAGTGCCTCACCACCCTCTGAGTAAAGAACTTCTTCCTAATCTAAATCTACCCTCTTTTAGTTTAAAACTGTTACCCCATATCCCATCATTACAGTCCCTGGTAAAGAGCTTTCCTGTAGGCTCCCTTTAGGTATTGGAAAGATGCTGTAAGGTTTCTCTGGAGTCTTCTCATCTCCACTCTGAACACAGTAGCCATAACTTACTCATTTTAAAATAATTATTACCAGTGGTTCAATGCTCTTTACTTTTAAACATGCATTTTGTGGTTTTGCTTTTTTTTTTTTTTTTTTTTTTTTTTTAACATAGTATTGCATCTTGATTTGGTCTCGCAAATGTGTTTCCATTTGTCTAGTGCTTTTCTTAATTCCTTGGAATTCCTCTGGACTTCTTCATAGAAATCTCTTTGTATGAATGAACTCAGAATAAATTAAATAGCATTCCAAATATTTTCCTTTTGGTCTCTTTGGGACTTTTTCTTACAGATCTGTAATGTCTTAGGCTTGTATTGGTATTATGTAACATTTTTCCCCATAGAGTTATTTTAGTTATTTATACGTTCTATCTGACTGTTCTTATCTCGGGAGCCAAACATTGCCTTCTGCAGTTTCATTTGTCTCACAGTTGGTGCTCTTTTTTGACTTTGGTTGATGCTCCCATATGGATTTACTGGGCAAGCATGATGTCCTCATTTTTATCTGCCTCTGTCTTCTGGTCATTCAGCTATTTGATTATTTGCAGATGGGCATGCAGTAAGGATACTTTCCAGTGTACTTGAACAGTTGCCTCTCTTGAACAGTATTTCTCCCTCCATCCATACCTCTGATTGTGCAAACATAAATACTCTCATTAGATATATCACATTCTGCTCACCCTGAAAGGATGAAGCAATGGTTTGATTTCTTTCCTTTAACAGATAATTTTCCTTCCATCTCTCACCTGATGCTGAGTGTTCATTACTTTGACATTTTCAGGTGTTGTTCTGATCTGTTTTTCTTGTTTCTTTTGGTGTCATGTTTTTGGCCATTTTGTTTTTGTGTCCATGGTTATTGATAGTTCTGAAAATACCTACAAATGGCTAAAACATCATTTGACTTCCAACCAAATTTATGTAACTGGATCAGAATCTTTGTTTACTTTTTTCTTCTGAAAATATCTCAGTTTTCCTTCTTCAGGTGTCTGAAACACTTGCTATGTGCATGTAATATGCTGCACAGGATCCATGAAAATTGAATTTTCATTTTGCTTTTGTGGTGAGTTTTTGCTGTATATTCTTTGCCTGTGTATAGATAGTCTCAAGGTAGGTATGCAGGTGTGTATCAAGTTGCATTTTCACTATTGCATTGCATTGTAGGGGAGACTGCCAATGCCTTTTTGGACAAGGTAGTGACTTTCAGTAGATGTGACAGACACTTCATGCCACCACTTTGTGTCTGCACTCTGGGTGAAGATTTGAGAATGGCAAAATCACTTACCTGGCACTGAAGTGTTTTAGGCACTTCTGGAAATGCTGTTTTTCTTCCCCCCTTGCGGAGCCACTATGAGTCTTTCTAATGCATTGTTACCAGCACATGGCAGTAATTTAGATATGGCTGTGTTGACAGGACACCATGAGGACAGTCTTTTCTTCTGCTTTCCTTTCAACTAGTCATTTTCTCATTTGGATATGAGAGTGTTGTTTTATACCAAGGGTGAATGCTGTGATTTTTTAGATCCACAGGTGCTGGCATGGATTAAACTGCCAGCTAACCTTGTTATTCTTCCTGTGCAGGTAATCTGTAGGTAGAAGTGTTAGTTCAAAATTCTAGTCATAAGATTTGCAACATCGCCACTGTTCTTCTGTGTTCGACTGCATCAATTACCTTTAATTTTTGCCTCTTGGTATGACTATAGGTGTCCTTGTTTTACTTCAGAACATGCCATGCCATTAGCTTGCTTTTGGAGTTGCACAGTTAGGTCCTTATTTCACTTTGGATAAAATAATTTTTAAAAATGGATTCTGTGTGTGTGTGTTTTAGAGTTACTAGGGCTAAATATTCTGTCATTTATTTTCTTGTGGTACTTTGAGGCTGTTTTATGAAAAAGAAAACACCATTTTTTTTTTGTTAACATGTAATCAGTACTTCCTAGTGTTTAATTTCTCTTCATTTTCTCCCTCTGTATGTTTTCTTTTTTTACTTCTTGTTTTATATTACTTCATATAATTTCGTTAACTCTTTGCTTATTTTAATGTCTTTCTTCTGTTTTTTGACTTTGATGTAGTCTTCTATGGCTGCTTTACTTTTTTCACACATGGATGGCTGGCTGGACCATCTTTCTGCTTTTGACCAAGATTGTTAACAATCTCCTAGAATGCTCTCAGCACTTTGAGCCATGGATGCAGGCAGGAAAAATCTGAGGTGGAACTTTCATTGTGTGTAGCCATTACTCAGTTGTTGGGCAGTTTTGAGGGTAAAACTCTTCTCTCTTCTTCCTTCCTTCTTCACTCTTAACATCCAGGCATCTTGTTGTTGCAGCAACGCCAGCAAAAGGTGTGCATCATTTTGGTGCACACCAGCTCAAGGCATGAGTAAATGCAAAGGCACTTATAGTACTTGGTTAACATCTAAGTAAGCATGGCACACGCAGAGAGCAGTTTGGAACATCAGCCTGCTCTTCCAGCTGGAGCAGAGTAGGTGCACACATGGAAGTGCTTTGCCAGTTTGAGGCAGTGGTGTTCCTTGAAAATCACTGTACCGTTGCTCATTGTCTGTGTCTTTTTGATTTTTTGATTTTTGATTTGTCTCACTAGTCCTTTCCTCGGTTGCTGTTTTTGTTGTTGTTGTTTGTTTTGTTTGTTTGTTTTTGTTGTTGCTTTTAAATCCCAACTTTCAGCCCCCATAACCTGTTTCTTACTGGATTGCACTCCCATCTATGCTGTGTGCTAAATGGCATGGTTGGAAGCAACTCAAGGCAGTTGCCATCTTTCCACTACCTTCGCTCATTTCGGAGTGGGCATGAACAGTGTGTGGTTCAGTGCTCACTGAAGTTCATGGAAAACCTCACATGCCTTTAGTTCGCTTTGAACTTTATCTGAAGTGTTCCTGGTGGAGCTGGGTTGCACCTGCGTGCTAGGATAGCAGTCTGGCAAGCTGATTCTCAGAAACCAACAGAAGCCATATACATGTGTTAATGATGGGTGTTTTTCTTCAGGAAGTGCTAAATCTTGCACTTCAGAAGGATAGTAAAATAATAAAAGCTTTTGGCAAGGCGAAAGGGGAAGAATATGCAGGCGGAGCTAGGATTATTCCTGCTACCATCATTTCAGACTCTCCATATAAGGTCTTCAGATTTTTTTTCCCTGTATCAACACTGTTTTAATTGTAACAGAACGATACACTAAAAATGTAAGATGACCAGTGTGAATATTAAAGGTAGGATTTGGTTTTGGCTGTTCCTGATGACAAGGAAAACCTACCTTGTACACTTTTCTTCCTGTGGGAATAATCATGTAGCTATCTACTCCTGCAGTTTTCATGTACCAGATTCCACAGAGATGTATAAATACACAATTGAAAGTTCCAAAGCTGGAACAACAGACACCAGACATCTTTTTTAAACCTGCAGATTTCTTAGTGGTGGATATCACGGAGGCCTTGGCTGGGAATCTTCATGATGTGTTGTAAAATTTTGATGCCTCCTTTCTGTGGAAGGGAATGGTAAATTACTAACTAAACCTTTATCTAGTGAGGAGCCTGCTTCAAACAAAAGGGAAGAGAAAGACTCGACATTTGAATTGGTATGAGTCCTCCGTGGTGAAGAAACCTGCTGTAGAATTGGTGAAAACAAGACTTGATAAACACTATATTGTAATCCAGCTTCTGTTCATGAGACTTGGATAGGAAAAACAAAAAGTATTTAATCTAACCAGAATCTTTCATGTCTCTGCTTTTGTCTTTGCTGTACACCTGGAGATGAAGCCAGGGGAGCCTGGAGACATTTATCTCCAGCTTGTGTTTTGTTGGTGTGTTTGTTTTTTTGTTGTGTTGGTTTGGTTTTTTGTTTCTCAGGCATGTATAACCCCCTTTTGTAGTAATGAGAAAAGAGGGTGAGCATTTTACTCTTTTGAAGACAGGTGGAGAAGTCCCCATGCTGAGTGCTGTATAGGCCTGTTTGCCTTTTGTTTCTCCTTACTAATTGGTTAGAATGGAAGGTATTAAGTTCCCGCAAGTATGTCTGTTAGAGAATTCCTGCATATCTAGCCTCAGGGAATTAAGCTTTGGAAAATGAAGTACCCATCAAAGCAGGAGTTGGCTGGTACAGTTTGTATCCCAACTTCTTTTCTTTTCTTTTCTCTTTTCTTTTCTTTTCTTTTCTTTTCTTTTCTTTTCTTTTCTTTTCTTTTCTTTTCTTTTCTTTTCTTTTCTTTTCTTTTCTTTTCTTTTCTTTTCTTTTCTTTTCTTTTCTTTTCTTTTCTTTTCTTTTCTTTTCTTTTCAT
>NC_048926.1:51566631-51588365 GCF_011077185.1 Oxyura jamaicensis | reverse complement strand
CTTTTCTTTTCTTTTCTTTTCTTTTCTTTTCTTTTCTTTTCTTTTCTCTCTTATTTTTTTCCTTCTTCTAAAAAGCTAAAGAAAAGAGTCTTTTGTCTTCTTTTCACGAAAGTTACACTGAAATTCATCTGTGCTTTATTCATCTGCTTTCATTTGTGCCATTCATGGGCAGCTGCGGGTTATACAGGACAAAGCAGATGAATTCCTAACCTCCACATATAAGCAGTGTGTTGAAAAAAGTTCAACACACACCCCAGCCTTTTTTGCAGGGTCCAAGTAAAGTATTACAGCTTTTAGTGTCAGTACTGAGATACCTCTGGACTGTGTTTTTCCACATGCCATTAAGATGGTGTGACAGAGCTTTGCTGGCTGGTAGAATGGAGGTGTCTAAATGGATTTATCTTTTTCTCAGTATTGCAAAGCTTAGTAACATCTAAGGAAATGTGGTTTAGAAGTTTGCTTTACTGAAATTTATGAGTAAATATCTTTTTTCCATGATGAATTGATTTCAAACATCCTCAACTCAGAGTACTTGAATTTACCTTTTGTGATGACCTCTTCAAATGTGACAAAGTAAAATTTCATCTTTTCGCTACAGTTAACTTTCTGTGTGGGTTTCTCAAATAATTCCATATATGATTAGGGAAGAATATCCATTTCTTTTTTCTTTACTATTTTTTCCCCTATTACATAGGCAACTCACATGTACCCTATGCCAGATCTTCATCTGGTGTGAATTGGCATAAAAACTTTGAGAGAACCTGGTCTGACTGATGCGCCAAATACATCGCACTTAGCAGTATGATTAATATGGTTTACCTTCACAAATGAAAAAGGTCTTGAGACTTCTTTGTAATCTACTTTTAACTTAAACCTGTTGCTTCTTTTTTCCTCCCCAAATCAGATTTTAAAAAGCATAATTTATACTGACCAACTTTTATATTGTAGATTGCACATTAGGTATAGAATTGGTATACCTCTTCTTCTTAAGCCCTTCAGAAAGCTGTCAGCGGATTTCATAACTGATGTCTTTCCCCTGGTCGAACCCCTCTAAAAGCCAATAGGTGCTGGAGCAGGCCTTGAACCTTTTTAAGTCTGCTGATCCACACGGAATAACAGCTTCTCTCTGTTTCTCTACAGATTCTTCGTACTCAGAGCCTCCTGATGTTCAACAGCAGTTGAACCACTACCAGTCTGCAGCTTTAGCCAGGAACAACAACAATGTCAGTCCAATCCCACTTTCAGGGAGTGCTGCAGGAATGGAAAAAACGGAAGCCATCCTTAACTGTGAATTTTGTGAATTCTCCTCGGGTTACATACAGAGCATTCGGCGTCATTACCGTGACAAGCATGGAGGGAAAAAACTCTTCAAGTGCAAAGATTGTTCCTTTTATACAGGCTTTAAGTAAGTACTGTGGAAAACAGATAAACTGAACTCACAAGGATTTTTTAGCACTTGAAAAGACTTCTGAGATCTTTGAGAGCTGGCTGTAGCTAACAGAAACATGGCCACTGCTGACCAGAGAGAGGAACATAGGAAATGCCATGCCAGATCACAGCAGCATCCATGTAATCCATTTTCCTCTCTTCTACAACAGCCGGTACCATCTGCTGCAGACGAAAGCACAGTGAGTCCTTGCAGTAGCTTTTACTTGCCGAAGGAGATGGTACAGGTAGTGCTTTTTCCTTAAAATACACAAGCAGAGGGTTTTCCTTATCCTCAGGTGTAAAAATGTTCTCTTAAAAAATAAGGTAATTTCCTGGTGCGACTGGCATGAAGCATGAAAAAAAAAACACACAAGTGTTTAAGGAGATATGAAAAGTTTTATCCCTTTCTGAAGAAACCTCTCTCATGTAATTTTATTTCTCCCATTGTTTATCTGTTTAGCTGGAGTGTGTTCTCCAGAGTAACTGATAGCACATAGAGACATTTCAGCAAATCCAATTAGATGTTGCAGAATGTAAAATCTCAGCTGTCTTTGTGTGTGTGTTTTAGCTGTTGTTCCCTAAGGAAAAAAAGGCTTATGCACCTGTGCATCATTTCACTCTGATATGCTTGGACCCTCAAGCCTAAGTCCCTCAGCTGCCATTTGAGATCTCAAATGTGTTAAGTACTTAGGAGACTGGTGACATTAAATAGTATGATTGGTTACAGGAAAGATGTTCTGTTAAAGAAGATATTGAGCACAAACCTTATCAATCTCCACAAGAGCAACTTTTATTTACATATCTTCAGAGTGTCCTGCCACCCCTCCCCCCCACCTTTATGGTACGATTATGCTTTATACCCTGATAGCTATCTGTCCGAAAGATTACCAGTTATCATTAGATCCATTAAATCTGCTCACATCTTACTAGTGCCTTTTACTGACATGAAATTAAATCATCTTAAATCAAATGGCAATTAAATATACACATACTTACATAAAGGAGTTGTATTTCTTCATGTGGTGTCTCAGACTTTCAAGAACTAAGTATTCCTTTGGAAGTACACTATGTTTTATCCCTTTAAAAAAGGGGTAAAAAGCCCATACAAATCCCCTCTTAAACTCACTGTAGAAACTTAAATGCATGAAAGCACTCACTGAAGTTGATAGAAAAACACCTGTTAAATTTGATGATCACTGGGTTGTGCCCAAAGCCATTTGTGTTAATAAGTTGTTCAAGATAGCAGTCTTGCAGAACTTCAGTAAGGACTTTTAACTCAAGTTCAATGTGGCAATCTCACTAGTTTTTTCAGGCTTTACCACTGCCTTAGGAAAAAAAAAATAACTAAGTACCCCAAGTTTACAGATATCTCTAATTTCAGTAGTTGAGCTTGTGGTTAGATAGAAACATAGTTAATTTCCTCGATATGGAGGAAGAGTTGTATGTCTCTTACAACTTTTAAGTATGCCTGTAAGGTGATATCACAATGGTCTTGTCTTACACAGACAAGAGGTGGTTAAGAATGTTATTTGCCTCCAGAAATATGTCTATATTCACACCTGCAGTCCAGAACAGTTCGATTTTACTCAAGCTGCTAAAAAATATTTTTTTTTGTTAGAAAATGTACACAGAATATTTCAGCCTGGAGACAAATAATGAACATAGAAGATGGGAATTCTTTTGCTATCTTAACTATAACAATGTGACTATAGAGCAATCCTTGCAGAATATATTGTCAGAATGTGTGCCAGTTACTTGAGGATACAAGCCTGCAAATACTTTTGCTCATGTGTTACTCATGTGAGTCTCCCTGCTGCAATGCCATGTGGCACTGTGAAGACACGGCTGAGTGGTATCTGTACCATTTTACAAGACACTTTCCTTATAGAGCTGTGACACTTCATCGTTCACTGCACACCTCTTTTGACTGCTTCCATCTCTCTCTCCTATTTCACAGATCTGCTTTTACTATGCACGTGGAAGCTGGGCATTCGGCAGTTCCTGAGGAAGGACCCAAAGACCTTCGCTGTCCTCTTTGCCTATATCACACCAAATACAAACGCAACATGATTGACCACATTGTTCTGCACAGAGGTAATGATATCCCTTTATGTGCCTGTCTGATGAGGGAAATGCTGAACGACGCCTGTGTATTTCAGACTGGCTTCATTACGTTTTCACCTTTCTGTGCTTGAGCACAAGTATGTTGAGTAGGCCATCAGGACACCAATAGGACATCAGGCCTTCAGTATTTTTTCTTCTTTTCTAAATGATACATCTTAATAGTTTCCTGTAAAATGCAAATCTATTGAAACAGGACAGATTAGATTCAACTTATCTAAAGTAAAGCTTAAAAACAATTTTAATAGTCTTCAAGCACCTATTTACCAAGAGTAGCACTAATTTACAGCTTTGATCTAGGCCAGAGTTGTATCTTGCTTTTGTCCTTGTTATTGTAAAGTCCTTGCTATCAAAAACTTTGGGGCACAGTATACCAACTAACTGCAGAGGACCCAAAATATCTCTTGATTACTTGCTTGAAATCTTTCTCTTTATGATGTGTCACTGTTCTTAGGATCAAAACAAGGATGATCATATTTTATTTTTCTTCAAAACTTCATTTCTTTCTGCTCTTCTCTCTTCCTTTTTTTTTAACCCAGCTAAAAATGGGATTAGGGATTTCTATATTGTATTAACTGCAGGCTTGCTAGCTCAGAAGAGACAGCTGTTTGGGCTCTCTGGGCTGGGATTCCTGCCCATAGCTATCACATTTGATGCTTGTAGATGGTCTGTTGGCTGCCGAAATCCAAACCCATGTGTTGGGATGGCACTCTGCCTGCTTGCAGGTTGGGCAGAGTTTCACAGTAGAATACTGGTGGTGTGCAAACACAAGTTTTGCATGCCATCTTTTTCCTGGAGGAGATCCTGGTGTGACAAGCGCTATCATAATTCCTTATAACATACCACTTACCACTGTTGGTTACTTAAAGTCCTTCTTTTACCAAAGGAGTGAGGTTGGCAGACTTGATACATATTTCTATCTCCTAGCACGGCTATTCTGAGGAAACATCTGGGAAAAAAATGACCTGTCAGTGATTCAAAAAGCACATTAGAAAGCTGCCTTATTTGGTTGTAAAAGTTTGGCAGATGCTCTTACTTCCTGTCTTTGAAGGTGTTGCAGTGTCAGATTTTGCCCAGCTTCAGGGCATATTCCAGAATTATCTCTCTTCAGAAGAGAGGAAGGTTTAGTTAACCCCTGTACAGTAGACTGTGTGGTTCCAAGTGATGCCAAGGTGTGCTCTTGTTTGTGGCTGTGCCAGAACACCAGTGAACACTGCCAGACATTTAAAATACAGACAGACTGAGGAAAGAACATGATGGGCTTAGTTAGGAAAGTTTCCATCAAGCATAGACTTTGCACTTGGAGTGTCTAGTCCCTTACCTCCTGAGTAAGGGACACTGTGAATCTGTTCTTTGGTTTTGCTGTTGTTTCAAATGCAGAAACCAGCCTTGAGCCATTGTGCGGCTGGAAAAAAAAGAAAAAAAAAAAAAGAAAAAAAAAAAGAAAAAAAAAAGAAAAAAAAAAAGAAAAGGACATGATTGCACACCTGCTAGAGCACTGGAAGAGGTAAAACTGAGCAAAAGAAGTTTTAATAAACAAAACAGAACCAAAAAAGGTGCCCATACAATTTTGTTTATTGTTCGCCAGCAAAAGCAGATGATTTTGACAAGATTTAACATGCACCTAGAGAGACACTGAGAGATGGTGAACACAGTCTGGGATAGCCTTCTTCTTTTATAGTCATTTCATTGATAAAGCAAGAGTATAGTTGTGATCTGTGGTCAAAGAAAATCAGTTTTTAGGTAGATGGAGTGGTGCGATGTGTAAAATCAAGAGAGAAGGATTTGATCCATTTCATGTTCCTCCTGTGTAAAAAGGCACATTTACAGATGCATAACTCTTACATTACTTCCAAATTTTTGCACCCGTAGTCCTTGATGAACCAGCATGTGCTTGAAATGGAGAGTATATTTGCCTCTTAATTAGAGTTTGTGGAAGTTGACTTTTACAGGCCTAAAGCATTATAAGCTCTAAGGCTGAATGCCTTGAGAAATAATAGACAAGAAATTTGCTTCCCCTTGAGGACATGGGCAAACAGGATGCCTCCAAGAGCCTTCTTGTACGTGTAACCTATTCAGTTCAATCAATTCCTTATCAGTGTAAAATCTGTTCACCGTCCTTTCTGCAGGCACAGGTGGAGCACAGACTCATTGCCTTTTGGTGGGCCATACTGGGGGACTGACACATCTAGAGGATGTGATCCTCTGCTATGCGGGCAGGTGAAGAGATACGAGTGTGGTTCTTGCATTCTTTCTGGCTTTCCTGACAGGAAAGCATGGGAACCTACTACAGAGGAGACAGAAATCTTGCTCCATGGCCAGCTGACCTACTGGCCTTTAACTTAACAGTGTGATTAGGTAGCATTTTGGAACACGTTGATATTTTTCCAGGGCTGAATGCAACTTACCAAGATCAGTGTTAGGTCTATTTTAAAGTCCTTTCTTCTTTTAGTGATCTTCTTACTCTCTTGCTGGTAGAAATGATGATTTTGTTCTTCCATTTAATAGAAACTGCACCCATTTCTCTCAAATAGTAAGTTCAAGATAAAAAAATCAAATTTCCAACTTAATCTACCCCCCAAAAGGCTTAATTGCTTCCTATCCTAATTCCCTTACACATGGTTGTTTCTGCTGTTATCCCTTGTACACACAGCTTCATTCATACATGCAGAACCCTTGTGGTCTGCTTGCTTTTGGCTAATGAAACACAAAATGCTATGTGTTCTGTGACTAGTTTGTATTTACATTCATTACAGGTAAAAAAATGCATATGTGCAAACACCCAACAGTACCAAATATTTTTTCTGTAGGCTCAACAGATAGTAGGACTATTTTGTTTGCACTTGGTTTACATTTGAGGGAAGGAAATGAGTTGTGGGTGCTATGGTCTGTTGGTGAGTAAAGAATTTTCCTTGTTAACTAAGGACTGATAGAGTCATGGTCTTTTTTATGACTCTAGACAAAAAATACATGTCTGCTTTAAGTTGCAAATAACTAGCATGTCAATGGCCTTTCAACATGTTCTCTGATCTGCACTGGAATTAAGCTGAATGTTTGAGTCTAATTTATGATTGAATTTCTTAAACTGAGATGATGCTTAGGTGTTTGTTTTGTTGTTCTTGTTTTTTCTTAGACCTCTTGATACTCTTCCACAATTCATAACATTTTTTTCATAACATTTTTTCCGTGAAGTATATATAGAAGTCTTTGTTTCATAGAATCATTAAGATTGGAAGAGGCCTTCAAGATCATCTTGTCCAGTTATCACCCTTCTACCAATGTCACCCACTAAACCATGTCCCTAAGAGCCAGGTCCAACCTTCCCTTGAACACCCCTTAGGATGGTGACACCACCACCAAATTAGATTAGTTTAGACACTGCTAAAGTCTGAAGAAGTCTACACTTGAGAAAAGAAGCTAAATCTTTCAATTTTGTTAGAGGCTTTATAGTTTGCTGTAATTTCGCCAGTTGATCACATACGGTAAGTGCATTCCAAATGAGTAATTAAATACAGAAAGCTTTTTTTTTTTTTTTTTTTTTTCCAGAAAGCTAGGGGCAAGCCAGATATAAGAACATCACCTTACAAAATGTGAGGTTCTGAGTCCAAATCACCCTGCTAGCTCCAAAGTAATTTCTTGGAGGTATCACGCTACGAGCTCATCACATAAAAGTTTTAAATCATCCCCTAAAAGTAAAATCCTTCACTCTGGAATTTATGTTTATTTTGTTTTTCTCATGTTACTGTGTTGTTTTTCATTTGAGGAGCGTATGTGTAATTGTGAGAAAATAGGGTTTCCTGATGTGAGCTAGGAAATGCTGAGTTACTCCAGAGTAGTAGATAAATCATTTTATACTATCCCATGTTTTATTGTTTTGTTTTATGTTTTAAATCTGTGCCATGTGCTATAGGAAAAGGGAATTTCCAGATATTTTTGTTGGTGTTTCTCTTTTTGGATGCTTAACTTAACCTTTTCACTTTTGAAACCAGCTGCTTCACTTATTCAGCAAGTCCAAAAGCACACAGTAGCAACAAGCTTCTAAAAAAATCTTTGACCACAGAATCACAGCTTTAAATTCTGTTGTCTCTTAGACTATATTTTCCCTTCCCTGCTTCCCACACTAAATGGCCGCAGCTTAGTGGCTCTATAGCTAGAGAAGCTGTTATTGGTGTAGAAAAGAATAACAAGTCCTCCAGGTTTTTAAGAGGTTTTGCTTTTTGAAGTGGCCAGAGTGGTAGTTATGAGGTAGGAAAACTTCTGTATTCTGGGAGAAGCTAAGGAGGATGGAATATTTTCATGGGGTGTGGAAAAGATCTTGTGAACAGTGGTGGCACATGGATTGGCTGAAGATAAGAGAATAGTGGAGCTCTTACCACCTTCCAGAAGCCATAAGGGACTTTGTATTTCTTTGGTTGTCTTGTGTTGTGATGTTACCCTCCTTGCTAAAGAGAAGAGACCGTTTGCTCAGATTTGTATGTGGATTACCACGTCTCATTCCTGTACCCTTCTTGTCAACCACCTGAGATTCAGGCCTGTTTTTCTTTTTTTCTTTTCTTTTTTTTTTTCCTCATTTGTTTTAATATGTTAAGGATGACCTGCATGAGGAGGATCAAACTACTCCTTTAATCTGCAGTCCATAAGGGACAACAGTACTAAATTTCAGTTTCTAATTTAAAAAGGCCAGTTGAATAACAAAAGCCCATAATGAGGACCTTCTGGTGACCCTCAGCTGAAGGGTCAAATGTGGGACCTCCCTTGTGCACACAGTTTGGGGAACACAGTGGATGAGTGTTACATCAGATTCTGGTTCTATCAAAAGACTGAAATTAATTGCTGCTCTGTTAAACATCTGTATTTTGTTTGAGAAGCGGAGAGTTTAAAAACTCAGCAAGAGCATTTGCAGTGCATGCTTGTATCCCTGATCTGAGCTGTGGGAGGTGTGACGTGATGCGTGTGTAGATTTTGAATCTGAGCTTTCTAACAGTTATGGATGTGTTGGGAGTTTCTGGTGCTGGCTGAACTGCACAGTCTCTTCCAGAAAAAGGTGCTGCCTTACTTGCCCTCACAGTCACTAGTGAGTAGCTTTGAATATCATTTGCTCCAAAACCTCCATTCCCATCCTCTTTACTCAATGAGTAGTTACATTTGGGGACATCTGCGTCTGTAGCTTTAGGGGATTAACCCTGTTGTTGCAGAGATTTTTTTTTTTCTGGGGTGTGTGTGTGTGTGTGTGTGTGTGTTACTCCAGTTTGGGTCCCACTGCTACGTATGGGGATTTGCATACTCTTATACAAGATTCTGTTCTTTGTGTGGGTGGTAGTTTCCAAACTGTTGACACATGGCCTGGTATTTCATAAACTTTGTTAAGTGAATGTTGTCCTGTTCCTACAGAAGAGCGGGTCGTTCCCATTGAAGTCTGCCGTTCCAAACTGTCAAAGTACTTGCAGGGAGTTGTTTTCCGCTGTGATAAGTGTACCTTTACCTGCTCCAGTGATGAGAGCTTGCAGCAGCACATAGAGAAGCACAATGAACTGAAACCTTACAAATGCCAACTCTGCTACTATGAGACCAAACACACAGAAGAGCTGGACGCTCACCTTCGAGATGAGCACAAGGTAATTACAAAATAGTTTTAATTTGTAACTGTCTACTCCTTGAAAAGGATGTATTTAGTTTGCTTGCATGTTAACTCTGATTAAGCCAACCTGCCTTATCTTCATCCCACCCCACAACAATCTGAAAACTAGCCCCATGTTGGATTTTACTTCCTGTTTTTTTCTTCAGAAGGTCAAAACTGAGAGTTTCTAAAACTGTTATATTGATCAGAATTGGCAAACTATTTTCTGTGGAGTGTGATCATCTGGAAAAGGCACTTATGAATGCTATTTTTTTTAAAAGGGAAAAAAAAAGAAAAAAAAAAAAAGCATTACAAAACAATATTAAGCCTATATGATTCAGCTTTTCTAAAAGGCAGGAGATTCCAAATGTAAGATTGCTCTGGCATCTTCAGCAGCATGAAGTGCCATGCATGTTTTAATAGCAAAGTGGGCAATACCTTCCATTTACATTTAACACCAGAAAGATAAACAGCAAATGTAATTAGGTCCTAGCTTAAGACTGCTTTGGAGTTTTTGTGGAGTCCATGAGTACAGATCTAATCCAGTCTTTAAGAAGCAATTACAAGACTTCCCCCAGACTCTGTTAACTTTGAATTTCTGTAGCTGTGCACTGTGTATCTGGGAGATACTGAAGTTCTAGGACTTAGTTGTGTTTTGGAGTATTTATTAGAGTATATTCTTGTTACATTTCCAGGGCAGGCAGCTGTTTGTTTCCATCTCTTGGAGCTGAGCTGCCCAAGTCCTCATTAAAACACACTCTCACTTCATTAACTGAACAACACTTCCCTTACCTCCAAACATGTTTATGTTGACCGTATTAGCAGATCAGAAGTCCCAGCAAAACTCTTTGCACTTAAAAAACAAACAAACAACAACAAAAAAGCAAACACATAAATGTTTGGCTGTCTTGTAAAAACAAACTCTGTAAACTTAATGTTGGCCTGCTGTGCTTATTTTTATTTGTCTTCTTCTTTATAACTCCTCAAGAGTCTTCTGCAGTTCATGTGGTACATGAGATGCTCCTCATTTTCCAATCACCACAGCAAAAGTCCTGGCATATCTGGGAGACATTAATACTCATTCTTTTCACAGTGGATCAGAATGGGAAGATTATTCCTCACCTAGCTTTTCCTTCCAGTTTGGACCTACAATAATGATCCCAATAGTTTACAGTATCTTTTCTATGTCTGACTTCACTAATTTATATCCTGCTAATTTGTGTCCAAGTTGTGGGCTCGGATACCCAAGTGATATATTGCACCTTAAAGAGTTCCTGCGCATGAACTGGGTTGAATTAAATGCCTTGCATGTAGTCTTGTCTGTAGTCTCATTGGGTAACGTGTCAAGTCAGAGAACCTCATCACAGCTGTCTGTAGGTAGTAGTTCTAGGAACCTGATTAATTGTATACTAATGTGTTTAGGACAGATTGCTATTTGGAGATATACTAGAGTCTAATTCATATGACCCTTAGGTTCATTCAGATTCCCTTTTCTGCTGAAGCATAAAAGATAGTGGGGGTTGGTATTTCATTCAGCATCTTGCAGGAGGTGTTGTACTGCACTTATTCCTCTGTCTCCATCCTCTCTGCCTCTGTAGCTCAGTGCCTGTGCTGCTGGAGGGCCGTCTTTTTGTGTGAAAGATGAATCCAAAATCCTTACCAGCAGTGATCAATGAGCTCGGAGAGCTCTCATCATCAAACTAGTATTAGCCATAGCTTCCTGGTCATGCTTCCACTGTCTGCCTCTACTGTAAATCTGGACTGTTCCTCTGCTGTTTCTAGTGAATGTGGTAGAGTTCTTGACTTCTGTGCCCTAAGCTGCTGCTTACATACTGCTGCCTTGAGATATTAAGTGCTGGTGCAGTTTACCCTAGGGTTAGCTGAGTTTAACTGCTGGGTGAAGTGTTCACATTATAGTCCATGTATCAGTTTGCAAAGCACTTTGAAGCTGTTTGTGAGAATTAATCTGTTATTAATGCGTGAAAGTGTGTATGGTGTGCAGCAGCCATATGCTTAGTAAAGCACTCATCCTTTCATGCATGAAGCTGAATGAACCAGCCACAAACAATTTGCCTCCAATATGAGTGTGCAATGGCAATGTTTGATCATCATAGTTGAGTGATCCTCTAAAAGTAGGATACAGCTTAGTGCTTTATAGTTCTTGGACTTCTTTAGTTTTAATGCCTCAAAGACAGGAAGAAATGAGGATAATTTACTGAATGGCATTACTTTTTGAAAACCACAAAATGAGAAATACAGACAAAACAGTGAAAAATGAATTGTTGTTAGTGAAAATAAATGATTGTTAATTTGACTAGGTCTGCATGTCACCTGTGGCTGAGTAGGCTTTGGGGTGTACTGGATTTCATTTTGCATATGTGGTGTTTTTTCTGAGTAGCTGATGATTGTGCTGATTGCTGACAAAAGTGTTTTTGTCAAAGGTGAGTCGTAATTTTGAGCTGGTTGGACGGGTTAACTTGGACCAGTTGGAACAAATGAAGGGAAAAACAGAGAGCTCCAGCAGTGATGAGGAAGAAAAAGAAGAAGAGTTAAGCCCCAAGACTGAAGAAAGAGGTCAGTACATTGCTTTTTTTCTTTTTCTTTTAAGACACAGCAACGTGCCCCACCAGTCCCAACACAGAAGGTCAGCTGTTGACTCTACAGCACATTCCAGTAGAGTCATGTTGGCATGCCAGGAGGAACAGAATGGCGCTTTTGTGAAGACACCATTCCTGGGGGAATCTCATGTTTCTAATCCTTATTGCAAGTTTTCAGTCTTAAGAAAATACGTACTATGAGAAAATGCAGATAGAATCTTTGACTGTATCTGCCCATGCAGATAACATCTATAAGGTCTTGGAAAACTATGCAAGCGAGGAGTACTTTAGTGGTCTGTCAGATTTTCTCTGTTGGTAATCAGTTTTTAGCTTTTCAGTTGGCAGTGTTCAAACAAGGGACGAAGGAGTCATGGCCAAACTTTTTTATTGGCTGTTCCTAACTCTGTGCCCAGCATTCCTTCCTTGTTAGAGAGCTAGTCCTGTTGTAGTTGTTGCGGTTGGCAGCTCTAGAGCTGGGGTAAGTCCATGGCCAATGTATACCATTGTGTATTTATGTGCATAAGTGCATTTGTATGAGTAATCCCACTTACTTTAACAAGGCTAGGGCATGTACTCACTAATGCATTTGGTTTGGTCAAAGTTACATCAATAGGGAAAAAAGTAATACCCTTACAAATCAAACTGTATGTTGTCCCTGCCCTCTCCCAGTATGAAAACCAGTTGATTGCAAATGTCTGGTCTAAGTTGTGTGTTGTTTAGTTTGATCCGGTGTTCAGTTCATCGGTCAAATACAGTATGTTCATGACTCTTTAATAAGCCCTGTGATGTCTCGATGTTGGGATCTTGGGGGTCATTCACCCTCTAGGTGCCAATGACTGTGGTTAGCTAAGTTTATATGTACTTAAGTAAAGATATGCCATGATGTTTACCTTTTACCTCCTGAATTTTCAACTTTCAGTGGAAGATTGATTTCCAGCTCATACAGGAGTTGTTCACAAAAGAAGAAGTGTCTCCCCAAATCATTTTAGACCTTGAAAAAATAAGATTTCTGGATTCACAAGTTGTTTTCAGAATAAGGGAGGTGTAGTTCATTTCTCTCACCTTCTTAATAGCCAGGCCCCAGTGTCTTGGCTTTGGTTTAGTGTTCCTGCAGCATAAATTCAGTCTGTGCTTATCAGTAGCACTTCAAGTGTAGTTAATGATAGTTTTTATTTAAATAAGAAAGGCAGCTGGTTGGATAGGAAACAATTTACATTTTAATGAAAAGTATCCATCACAAGATCTTAGGTAGCAGCAGTAGAAAAATCAGAGGACCCACTAAAGGGATATTAGCTCCATACGCATTTCAAAGTTCAGGGTTATTCAGTTGTGTGAAAGCCTGCTCAGGTGTCAGTTCAGGCAGAGCTTCAGCCCTCAGAGGTTCATGGCTGGAACACTTTGCCTACAGGACCAGCCCCCTCCTAGTTGCAGATACAGCACAGTGATTAATGTTTTGTATAGACCCACAGCTAGTAAAGGATGAAGAGTCACGCTGACCTTGTGAGGATTACCTTAGCATTACATAGAAGCAGTTGTACTTAAGTGACCATGGAAACTGTGATATCCAGTCCAAGGGGAAGAAGATGCTGTCTGCCAGGCTTTACAAATCCCTGTAAATGTGCTGTAGGGAGGGGGACAGCTCAAGGTGAAGTTCATTGGTTAAATTGGCTTTAGGATACTTCATTTTGTTACACTTACTGTGTAAATGTGAAAATATCACCTTCTATACAGGAGATTTAAACTTACAGGGAAAATAGATAAGTGTTATCTCTGTGCCTTATGTGATCTATAATTAAGCAAGGGATAGTGTGTAAACAATTCTAAGTTTTATTCTGTCCTTTTTCCACCTGTGTATTTCTCATCAGTGGCTGGCTAAAAATGGACTTTTGCGTGATTGTTTAGATGACCAATTTTTAAAAAAGCATGCATATTTTCTGGCTTGTTTTGCAGGTTTGTTTCCTGACTGGACCATAAGGGTGATGTTTCACCATTATAATTTTTCTCCTTTTAATCTATTACAACTTGTAATATTTTATACTATAATAGGATTGAATAGGAAAACATTTATGCCTACTACAGAGGTTATATTTACTGTATCTTTCTTGCAAAGTTGTAGTTTACCACTTTAAGGTGCAAGATCCGAAGTACACTTTAGAAAAATGTCCCAGCGAGACAGGAGCTGAAAGTGTGATTGGATGCAGAGCTGCATGTTGACATCGTCTCCCAATGGATTTTTAGAAGATTTTTTTCTTCTAACGTAGAAATGGTTTGCTGTGTTAGCAGAGGACCAGACCCATGCTTTTAAATATTGACTGTCACAGTGGCTGCTGGTCTCACAGCTTTCAAACCACATCAAACTATGTAGTCTCATATTCCTCTTGGGTGCTTTTGATGATTCTAGCCTTTGTGGTGTTAGCAGGAAGTGGGATTTGCTGAGAGTGTCTCTTCGTGCTCTGAGTATCTGGAAGCAAATGCTGCCTGAACCCTCTGAAGTGTGTGACTTCGGCAGAACCAAGGTTTCTTTCCATGAGTCAAACGAGCGGCCTAGATTCACCGCTTTGACTCGAGGCGGGAATGCACAGAACTGAAGGTGCAGAGAGAAGTGTGTTACTTCTCCAGATGGACTACTGGGGCAGTGGACCAAAGAACTAGTGCCCATGTGAACAGACAGAGATGGGTATGTCCCCTCAGCAGAGATGAACAGCTGTCTTTGATGGGAAAGGAAAACAATGTTTTGCTTCTGGTGAAGGACAACAGAAAACATAATGACCTGGAATGAAGAAGATGTCAGGGGCTGGAGAGGAGAAAGAGGGTGTTTGTCACATACCACAAAAAGAAGCACTGTCCCTGCTAGAGACTGCGTCCCAGATGACCTGTCTCACCAGAATCAATTTCCATTTGGGGGGTGGATCCAGAAGTGCTTGTACATTATATCATGCAAAAACAAAACAAAAAAACTGAAGACAGGTCAGGTGTCTGTGCAGTTTGTTACCTCTCATCTCCAGGCCCCAGAGATTAGCATCTTCTGATACTCCTCCAAGGAAGCAGTCCAAATTCACAGCCCTAGAAGTGAAAATGAACAGGAAGGAGTGTGAACAGTAGAGTGTATTCTGAAGAGCTAATGGATTTACTAGAGTAGCACTTGCTAATCTTAATGGGAAATATAAATCCTCCCTATTTGTTTCAGAAAAATATCCTCTGTAGTGCATATCTCTTCTTTGTAGAGGCCCAGAATGAAGTTCCTATTGTGTACTGTATGGCAGGCATATTTCTTGTACAGAAGAGCAACTTCTGCTTCCAGAACATCTGCCCTCTACAAATATTTGTCCCTGTACCATGTCTGTGTGTTGCAGTGTACTTACGAATTTGTACCATACACATGGTGTTAAAATCCAGCTGGATTTCCCCAACCCTGGAAGTGCACACGGCCAAATTGGATGGGGCTTTGGGCAACCTGCTCTGGTGGGAGGTGTCCCTGCCCATGGCAGGGGGGTTGGAACCATTCTGTGATTCTGTGTAAACTGAACTACTGGTATTGACTCAATTTCTGGTGTTCCTATTGACACAGCACCTTGCTTTGTGATGTTTATCCACATAATAAGTCACCAACAGTAAATAATAGGAAGTGAGGATGTTTCTTTGAGGGGGAAGAAGCAACAAATGATGTTACGAATAATTTCATATAGAACTTTAGTAAAGTGGGATATGTGTCACAAAAATACCTTTACAGAACTTTAGATATGGATAGTAGTGCTTGCGTGGACAGTTTTAGGATCATAGGCTGATCCTGAATAGAGTAAATCTGTAAGTGAAGAAATCAAGTGAGCAGAGATCAGAACTAGAAAGAAGCAAAATCCCTCTTATTATGTAGTTTGGGAGGAGTTAGAAAGACATTCTGTTGATTTCTTGCTTAAGATAATCCCTGCTAAGGAATTAATGCTCTGAGCAGATGGTGCTGTCTCATATCCAGCAAAAGAATCAAGTGAGATAGTCTATGCAATTATTTTTAATGGCTTGTGTGGTGATCTTCTTAATTTGTGAGAAAATGTTTCATCTTTTGTTAAAGCTGGCTGTGTTCACGTGGGTTTTGGCTTTCAGAAATACTGCTCCCTCAGCTGCCAGTGAGTTCACTCGTATTACTAGGTGCTTGACACTTCTGCAAATGAGGCCCCAAGCCCTTCGTATAAAAAGATTAGGATGGGATGAAACACCTATGCAGTTATGATGCAAGACTTTTAGAGATACTCTAGCTTGTAAGACTTCATAATGAACAGTCTATTTCTTCTGAGGATCACATGTTAATCACAGAATCATAGAATGGTTTGGGTTGGTCTCCAGACCCTTCATCACCTCCCTTAGTTTGGAGAGATGCTCCAGACACTTCATCATCTCTGTCGCCTCCTCTTGACTCACTCTTAACAGGTCCATGTTAAAGAGGTCTTGTGCTGGGGGCCCCAGAGCAGAACGCAGTGCTCCAGGTGGGGTCTCACAGGAGCAGAGCAGAGGGGGACAATCACCTCCCCAGCCCTGCTGGCCATGCTGCTTTTCGTGCAGCCAGGATACAGCTGGCTTTTCTAGGCTGCAAGCGCACAGTGCTCACTCATGTTGAGCTTCTCATCAACCAACACCCCCAGCTCCTTCTCAGGGATGCTCTCAGAGTTTGTGTACAACCAATTCAAAAAATTCAAACATAGATGGGCTTTTTTTCATTTTTCTTTCAAGCCATTTTTACCATAAACTCATCTCAGTGTTAGTTTTGAATTAAAACTCCAGTCTCTTCATTTGTTGAAATACAGGGACAGGGTGTAGTAACTGTTACATTTCTTTGCAGAGATGTTCCAAGATTTAGGATGGGATATCTTACTTGGCAGTGTTGTTTTGCTTTGGGGAAATTGCATTTTCACAAACACAATAGTTGATGGGTATGTCCTTTTGCTTCTTAGAGATACTTTTTCTCTCTTGGAGCAGCAGAAGGGATCAGAGTAGGATCACAGTGGTCCCTTCTTGCCCTGGGACATAAAAATTCACAGGCTGTGCTGACCTTTTCCAGATCCGATGATGTTTTCTGACACTGGTCCTCCAGAGAAACGCTTCCCGTGTGAGTTCTGTGGCCGATCATTTACAGAAGGCTCTGAGTGGGAGCGACATGTGCTGAGACATGGCATGTAAGTTGGTTTACTTACACTCCTTCACCAAAGAGCCAGAGGTAACAGTAGTAGTGTATTCCCTCACAGTATTTTCACCTTCCAGCAAGTCCCATGATGAAGGCAAACATGTTTATGTGAAGGAAGAACCCTATCTTAAATGTTGCTACAATTATTGGATGTCTCTGTATGAGAATTTCCAGTTAAGCCTTTTTTAACTGCACACCCCAGAGTGGCTCTAGACTGTATACAACTGTTCCTAAGTGAATACCACATAGTTGCCCCAAGATTAGCTTCAGCAGAGTGTGCTGTTGATTTTGCCTTCCAGTAGAGCAACTAAAAAACTGCAAAAAAATATGAGGAATATTCTAGGAAGCACCATTTTTTTTTTCTCTTGCCTTTCTTATTATGTTCCTATAGCACGCTTGCAGCTAAACATGTAGAGCAGTGCAAAGAATTACGTGCAGAGAAATTATTGTAAGACCTTAAAGGGGAGTTAAATTTGTATTGAACTCCTCTTAAAATGAGCATAGTGAAGTTCATAGCAAAGATCTTTGTCAACAGTTTGCACACCATGGGATGATACACGTCACAGATAAGATAGCTGTCTCTGGAACGCTTAATTTTCCTTTTCTTGATGAAGATCAGTCCTGTAGTAGAGATGTCTTTGCTGACAAGAGTTTCTTCAAAGAACAGATCTTGTTCAAGGTTGCTGTCCTGCAGAAGACATTTAAATACAATATTGTAACTTAACTGTGGCAGGATGAAAAATACTTTAATCTTAATAACCTTAATCTTGTCTACCTAGATAAGAGTATCTGAAATATTGAAAGCTATAAAAAAAATTATTGGATCATTAACTCTTTGGGAAAAGGCACTCTTTTCCTGTGCCTTTCTTTGAGCTGTAATGTCATGGGTCCCACTGGAGGCTTCATTACACTACCTCTCCTCTTAAGCATGAGGGGGCAAAGGTGTGGCTGCTTGAGTCAACTTTTTTAGGAAGAGGTCTGTTTTTCCACCTTCTGTGATGCGCATGGATTGGCTTTGCTGTTCTCTGTATTGACTGCAAATGTTTCTGTGTTCTGCTGCTTGGCTTTCAGGGCACTGAATGAAAGTAAGCATGGGACCAGCGAGGACAGCCAGCCGAAGGAGGACGTGGAGGAAACTGTTAGCACACTGCCAGAAGAAAAAGAAAGCATTGAGAAAATGGTGCTGGACTATTCCCACAACAGTGAAACAGTAGTCAGTGTGGTAGCTGCTGACAAACCTCTCCAAGAAAACCCGGAGGCCAAAAACGAATAAGCATTTGGTGTGATTTTAACCAACGTACTTGAACAGTGATGAGTGGGATGGGGTGGGCGGGCGGGGCGGGCAGAAGGAAGAAATAAAGCTGCTTTTAGGACTGAATGATCTATTTTCAAAGCACTGGTACCTGTGTGAGTGTGTGTGTATTAAAGTTATTTAAGTGGTGGAATAAGTGGCTCCATTACATCACTGCATCTTTTCTTCTGGATCTTGACAATGGGAAGTTACATTCATCTTGGACTAATGAAGAAACTCCCCATATTCCTACATTACACAACGTGCTTTGCAGTGGAGACTTGGATTGTTTGTGAATGGAAGCATCGTGAGCGTGGAAGAAGTAAGGGGGATAACTTTTCAACGCACAAATTTTGGTGCGTTTTTCTAGTTTTAATACATAATGCTTTTCCAGACTGAATGCAACTGCTTTAGAAATGAAAATAAAAAAAAAAAAAAAAAAAAAAAAGAAAACAAAAAACAAAACAGAAACTGCTTTGCTTAAAACAGTCACCTGTTTCCTAGTACCTCAAAATTAACCAAGGGAGATCTCTGCATTTGTCAGTACTACCTGTTGTCATTGTGGTTAAATGTAGAGAGACTGCTGGGCAAGGTGGTGAATGGAGGAAGAAAAAAGTTTTAAAGAAAGAAACAAATTGTGCTTAAAATCCCAGTGTGGGTTTTATTTCTTAAAATACTGTGATTTTTTTAATTATTTTAGTAAAAAAAAAAACAAAAAAAAAGAGAGAGACTTTAATTCCTAGATAACTGTTTGTGAATTGTCATCCTTTATTCCAGGTAAGCTGTTTGTTAGTATTCAGTTATAATTTTAGGATTTGATAGATTTCATGTGACTGATTGTGCGGTTTTGTTTGCCACATTTATTTTCTGTCAGCCTGAGGTGTTACAAATACAGCACAATTAAGTTTGTCATGTAAAACGAATTATTTCTTTTCAAGGGGGGACAGGGAAAGGAGACTAGATCTTGTGAATAGAACTTTTTGTTGCTGTTGTTGTTGTTGCTGTTAATTTTAAACATACTTAAATAACAAAGGTTTTTTAATTTGTATTTTTTTTTAAGACTAAAGAACCAAACTTACAGCACAGCTATGCAGCTTGCGGGCCAAACACATAGGTCCTCATAACCGTTCTGTTGCTTGTCATATTAACATCTATCAGTCTCACACCAGTAACTTTTTGTTAAGATTGGCTGCCTTGTTTTCTTCTGTCCGTGGTGTGCGTGCTTTCTTTTTTGTTTTGGTGTGGTGGGAGGGGAGGGGGTGTTTGTTAACACATCTTTTTGCAAGTGGAGGTATAATAGTTACATATGACATTGAGCCTGGAGAACTACTTTACTCAATTCAAGGTGGAGTTGCTGAGTTTTTCCCCTCCTCCTTAGCTTTTAGCATGAGGGGAGCAGCGTAGAATGAATAGGAACCTGCATACCTAAGTGGCTGATCCTGCACTTTTCCTGGCATGGGAAGCCTACCAAACTCAAGGGGATTTTGAGCAGGGAATACAGGATCTGGTGCCCATGGTATGTTCTGATTGTGAACAAAAAAGAGTTTATTTCCAAAAAGTAGAAAGTACTTGACTGAAACCTAGTTTTAGAAATGCATGTGTCTTTTTTTTTTTTTTTTTTTTTTTTTCAGTTTGTTTTTGGGGAGGGATCTATGGGAGGGGGAGGGGGGAAAAGAAGAAGCTGCTGGGAAAATGGTGTCCCAGAGAGCTTCACATAAAATTGATGGCAAAAATGTTGCATATGTAGAATAAGTGCTACTTGAGAAGCATGGTGTTTTGCGTTTGAGGATTCATCAGTTGTGGGGTAGGGGGATTCCTTTGATTTTTTTTCCAACTTTTTTGCCTTTTTTTGAAGTAGGGAGGGAACGTCATGTGAAAAACACATCGGAGGGACAAATATAAATACACATTTTGTGTCTGTATTTGTTTTTAATTGGCCTCATTTCAAATGTATTTCAACAGTTCCATACCTGGATTGGGTGTTTGTAATGGTTACCAAAAATGAAAAAAAAAAAAAAAAAAAAAAGAAATAAATGATTGTGACATGCTTTTATCACTACTTTATTTTTCAAATAACATGTAAATATTGTAATCCATTGGATTTTGTTTTGCTAACCTGTTAAACATACGGGACCATTATCCTTTTAACAAGCTTAGAATGTCATATTGTTTTCCTTTTTTTTCTTTTCCCAAAAATGTATACCTGATATATTGTGGACACACATTTTAGATGCATTATTATGATTCTGTTGACTGTAATGACATAGAATTGAAAATAACATTTTTTTCATTGTTTAATTTATACAGAGGACTTTTTCAGAGTTTGACAGAAGGAACTAAATAGCAAAATGCTAACCCATTGGCTTCAGCACTCGGTATTTCCTGATTTTAAAATTACTGCTTACTGATGGGGGATAGGAAGGGGATACTGAACTGTTGCACTGACGGGTTTGTTTTTTTTAAAAAAACAAAACAATGAAAATTAATAAAAACTTTTTAAGAGTGTGTGCCTGTGTGTGTGTTGTTCTGTATTGGCTACTCTTGTGATGGGACTATAGAAATATCTATGTGACTGGTTCTGCATTTAACGTCTCTGGGAGGGATCAGAGCATCTCTTTTTCTTCTCTTCATCCTTTCTCCCCCTATTTCATGGAAGGGAAACTTCGGATTTACAGGTGGGGTGGGGTGACTCTTACCTAGCTCACACAGGGTGAGGGGTCTGCCACATCCCTGAGGAATGCCTTGGATGTCCACCAGCCTGATATCCATTAGAGGACAAAGGCATATTGCCAAAGTCTGCTGACTCCGCCTGAACTCAAACACAGAAATGAAGAAATTTTGCAGTCTGTCTTGAAGGATCAAAATAGATGGAGACAGGTTACTATTTGGATTATCAACTCAGTCTCTTCATGAGGTGGGATACTGTATGCACCAGTATCTGATGAGCTGAGATTGTGCTTAATGAGAGTTGAATATGCGCCCAGTTAGCTGGAGCAAGGGGCGTTATTTTTGTCTTTTCCTCTGTTTAAATGATGCTTGTGGTGTTGTGTTGGAATCTTTCCTTGCTAAGTAGCCTATCTATTAAAAAAAATGGGGAAAATGATGCATTTTAGGCTTTTAGACATTGCCTTTTTTCAGCAATCTCTGGAAATCTTTGTCCATGAGGGAGGCCTACAAATAATTTGCACGCTACGTTCTACCCCAAAACTAACATGCACTTTGAAAAGAGAAAGGGTTGCTCATTGATCAGCCACTAACAAGAATTACATGACTGACATAATGAAAGACGTTGCGATGACTACTAGAGTATTACAGTTCTGTTATCCCATTCACCTCAGGGGCAGGTTTGTGTGAGTGAAATTGAAATAAAGCCCGCTGTCTTCCCAGCTTCAGGTTTCTGGCTGAACAGGGCTGGCCCACCTATCTTGAAATTCCTGTTCTGAATTAAAATACAGCTTAAGGGTTTGGGGGAGGAAGAGGCAAATGAAGTAGTTGTTACCAAGAGTT
>NC_048926.1:51547652-51566531 GCF_011077185.1 Oxyura jamaicensis | reverse complement strand
TTTTTTTTTGTGTGTGTGTGTGTGTGTGTGTGTGTGTGTGTGAACTGGGAGCCCTGAGCCCAACAAGCATTCATGCCGTTGGACAACTGGTGCTCTGCACACAGTGTTCCCAGGCTCATTGTCCTTCCTTTTCTTAAGAAGTCTGAGTAAATGTTTACTACTTTATTGCTAGCTGACTCCTGGAATTTTCTTTTGGCCTTGAGGTGCTCACACTGGTGCAAAGGCTTTGCTGGAGTTGTTATGGGAAGGGAGACCACAGTCTCTCTCTTGCAAACACACAACCTCCCTAGAGATGGGTTGAGCAGCCTAGGCCACAGGTTACCCGGTGACTTAGGGACCAAAACTGAGGATTGGCAATGTCACAGTAAAGATTATAAGTCCAGTACTGCAGGGCTTTCAGTGGAAAGTCTACTGTTTGCAAAATGAGTGGGACCTATGTGATACTTTACTTGTACCTAAGTTATCTTGGAAACTGGTGCCTTATGGAAGACTTCATGTGAACTTAAACAGTGAAAGTCAGTCTCCTGGCTTCAAAAAAATATCTCAATATCAAGAAAATATCTCAATTGCAGATGTTCATTACATTTCAGTGAAAACTGCCCCAAGCTTCTCCTCTCCTCCCTACCCTGAATTGTTTTTTGTTCAATATTTTTTTCTGATATCACAGGACTTTTCCACCATGAGAGCCAACCGTCTGGCTCCAAAGCAACCAGATTACTAAATAGGAAATGATTCTGGGTAAGAAGATTTTGGAAAAGGGGAATGTGTAATCCAAGATAGGCTTAAGATGTTACAGAAACCTCTCTTTGTTTGCAGAGTGGTTAATTCCACTGCCCCCACACCGACTACCACTGGTAACAGGGATTTCAGTTTGAGCAGTCTGGAGTGCAGCCTTCAGCACTGAAGGCTACAGTCCTCCCGGGATGCAACAAGTAGACCTTTTGATGTTGTCTTGTCTGTCACTTATCAGACTGCCCTCAGATAAACGTGTAGCGTCAAACAACCCTAAGAGTCAAAGGCAGGGCTGGGGGGGCATAACTAACAGAGCAAGCGTCCTGGTTAAATGTTTGGTAAAGAAGGCTGATGCGTGTTTGGATCAACAGAGGTTTGGAGAACCTACCTGAAAGCCTCATTCCTCCTGCTGTTTCTGCAGTTACTTACCTGTATGTGGAAATGCAGTACACCTTTTGCAAGGGTGCAGCATGAGAAGGAAGTCTGATTCATCAGTCAAGCAAGTTGTGAGAGCGTGGATATAAAGGGAGAAGGAACTTGGATAGGGTAACAGAACAGCTTCCTGGACATCATAGCGAGACAGCAATGGAGCAGGTCACCCAGTGAGCATATGGTATCTTCACCCTTGTTGTTTTATCAAACACATAAAAGCCATGAGGGATCTAGTCTAGCATTGGCAATAATTCTGCTCTTAGCAAGAAGTCAGACCAGAGACCTCCAAAAACCCCTCTCAGACCCATTTCCTATTTCAAGATAAATTTCCCCTGGCTTTTTGCAAGTCCATGCTTTTGGTGTGAAATACTTTCAGGATGTGCTTATTGACTCATGAGCTCTTCTCCGAACTCAGCATTTCTATCTATCCTATGTCCACTCATTTTTAACCAAAAGGCATGCCTGCCATACAAATATATGCTAGGTGATGTAATGCTCCTACGGTAACGATCTCATGGCAGGATCAAAGAAAAATTTTAGCAGACTTTCTGTGTGGGTTTATTCTCATCATTAGCAAGGGACAGCGCTGAACAGTGCTTAGATGTAGAAAACAGCTATCAAACAGAAGATATCTCTCTGTGCTTCTGGGTTTCTTCTTGGCCTAAACTATTTAATTAGATCAGCCTTGAATCTCACAATTCCTTTTCTCCAGCACTCCCACAATATGCTACAAATCAAGTGAAATACAAAAAAAACTTGGAGTTGGTGTGGTGGGGTTTTGCTTTTGCTTTGCTTTTGTGATTGAGCCAGCATTCTCACTTGTTACAACTGGAATAATCCCATCCAAAGTTCTGTCAACTTAAAAAAAAAAAAAAAAGGAAAAAAAAAAGCAAGGAAAAAAAAAAAAAACAAACAACAACAACAAAAAAAACATGAACAAATAACTTCCCGTGCAATGTACTCCATTGTGTAGCAACAGATGGACTGTGCAGCTGAGTCAGGTAGCACTATTGGTTTTTCTTCTTCTACATTTGAGAACCATTTTCTGCTAGCAGAATCATAGAATCACAGAATGGTTTTGGTTGGAAGGGACCAGACCAGGTTGCTCAAAGCCCCATCCAAGCTGGCCTTGAACACCTCCAGGGATGGGGCATCCACAGATTCTCTGGGCAGCCTGTGCCAGGGCCTCACCACCTCCAGAGTGAAGAATTTCTTCCTTATGTCTAAATCTACACTCTTTTAATTTAGAACCATTACTCCCTGTCCTATCACTACATCCCATGACAAGAAGTCCCTCCCCAGCTTTCCCGTAGGCCCCCGTTAGGTACTGGAAGGCTGCTGTAAGGTCTGCCCAGAGCCTTCTCTTCTTCAGGTTGAACAACCCCAACTCCCTCAGCCTGTCTTCATAGGAGAGGTTTTCCAGCTCTTTGATCATCCTCATGGCCCTCCTCTGGACTTGTTCCAGGATGCCCATGTCCTTTTCGTGCTGGGGTCCCCAGAGCAGAACACAGTGCTCCAGGTGGGGTTTCACAAGAGCAGAGCACAGGGGAGCAATCACCTCCCCAGCCCTGCTGGCCACGCTGCTTTTGCTGCAGCCAGGATACGGTTGGCTTTCTGGGCTGCCTGCACACAGTGCTGGCTCATGTTGAGCTTCTCATCAACCACCACCCCCAGGTCCTTCTCCTCAGGGCTGCTTCCAATCCATTCTCTGCCCAAGCTCTCTTTATCCTTGGCATTGCCCCAGCTCAGATGCAGGACCTTGCACTTAGCCTTGTGGAACCTCATGATGTTCACACAGGCCCACCTCTCATGCCTGTCCAGGTACCTCTGGATAGCATCCCTTCCCTCCAGCATGTCATCCCTTCCCACACAGCTCAGTGTCATTGTCAAACTTGCTGTGGGGTGCACTTGTCCCTCCTGCCCATGTCACCAACAAAGACGTTAAACAGTGCTGGTCCCAGTACTGACCCCTGAGGAACACCGCTTGTTACTGGTCTCCACCTGGACCTTGAGCTGTTGAGCACAACTGTTTGAGTGTGACCACCCAGCCAATTCGTTACCCAACTAATGGTCCATCCATCAAATCCATGTCTCTCCAATTTAGAGACAAGGACATCATGGGGGACAATGACAAATGCTTTGCACAAGTCCAGGTAGGTGATGTCAGTTGCTCTTCCCCTACCCACCAGTGCTGTAACCCCATCACAGAAGGCCACCAGAGCTGTGAGGCACAACCTGCCCTTAGTGAAGCCATGTTGGCTGTCAACAGTCACCTCCTTATTTTCTATGTGCCTTAGCATAGTTTCCAGGAGGATCTTCTCCATGATTTTGCCAGGCACACAGGTGAGACTGACTGTCCTGTACTTCCCTGGGTTCTCCTTTCTTCTCTTGTTAAAAATGGGGGTTATATTTCTCCTCCTTCAGTCAGTAGGAACTTTACTGCACTGCCATGGCTTCTCCACTGTGATGGACAGCGGCCTAACCACTACATCCACCAGTTGCCTCAGGACCTGGGAATGCATCTCATCAAGTCCCATGGAAGAATGGGAGAGTTGATCAGATGATGTGTCTGACTAGGTCAGGGTATTGACTCCTAAAGGAAAAAGCAGAAAATTGCCTGGTGAGCTTGAAGAAAATAGAGTGTCCCTAACAAAAGTCTCATCGTAATCCATTCTGAAGACAGTTTTATGCTCAGAAGCATAAGGGGCCCTACCTCTTTCACATTCGTTTTACATAGTATGTTGTAGTTTCACTAATTTCATTGTAAATTTTACTGAACTCTTGGTTTCTGTGATGAGAATTGACAAGTAAAATATTCATGTGTTGAAATTAATTTAGTAATTTTAGTTATCCTGTAAGTTAGTTGTGTGAACTCTTATTATTCTTACGTTGTTCATAGAAAGCATTTTTTGTGTATATAAAATAATCTGTCAAGAATTCCAGTTGATTCATTTCAGCTAGGATGCTTAGGAAAAAATGAAGTCATCTGCTGGAATGAGAAGAGACGTGCTTCTGTTCTTCTCAAATAATTTGCCTCTTTGAATAGTTTAGTGTAAAAGCAAATATGGCTCAGCTTGATTTTTGAATTCTCTATTGAGTTTACTCTTCTATTAATGAAGAGCTTAGCTTAGTCTAGCCAACTGTACATGTATGACTTCCAAATCTAAGAAAAATATGTCTCTTTGCAGCTGTTCTGCTGTGGTCTCAGTAGTGTTTAAAGAGAGGAATATATTTACCAGCTATGCCTCAAATTAATTTAGCTTGTGTTGAAAAAGCTGGAGTGAAATTTTAACTTTTCTCTGCAGCGGAAGGAAATCATATTAAGCTCCTGAGCCAAATGATGTTTTGGGTCTGTGGAGTCATTTAGACCGGAGTCATCGAAGACTTCTCTCAGAGATGCTGCAGTAAGAGAAGTGGTAGTTTTGGCCTGTGTGAAACAGTGGATAATTAGACAGCAGGCTCTGTAAAACAATGAGTGTTTTATGTGTTATTTCCGGAGAATGTTTTCCTCTGTTCAGGCTCTTTGGGACCTCAGGTGTATGATTGTTGAAACCACACAATTTAAGTAATGATAATAATTCAGAAGTAGAAAGGAGCTGGCTTCCCATAGGTAAATAAATATATGGCATTAAAAAGGTTGTTTTCTGGAAAAAAATAAAAATAAAAATAAAAATATGGAGTTTGTTTCCTCCTTGCCCCAACTGCTCCTGTAATTACCTATTTCACTTTCCTTTGCAGGGTTGCTCCTAGTAATCAGATGACAAACTCTGGCCATACTAGAATTGGTAAGAGTTCAACTATTGTCCTTAGGAGAGTGAGAATATCAACGTGGTTCCTGGTGCTACAGGGAGCCCAGGCTTGTGTATGGGCACGACAGACTGCACAGGCACTGTCCCTGCCTGGAAGGGTGAAGCCTGCAGCAAGGCAAGCAAGCAGAGCTATCTGCTAGGCTGTGTCTAGCTGGGCCCAGACACAACGCACGTGGCAATCAGAAGAGTTGTTGTCCTTGCCTTCAGCAGTCCTTCTGATCAGCTCTGGAGCAGAGGTGCAAACAGGATGTCTGCTGTTTCAGCTCACATGCAGAAAAAAGATTTGGAGGGGTGAATGAACCTAACTGTGCCTGATCCTCCCTTCAGGAACAGGCTGGTCATCTGTCCTACCCACCAAAAGCAGGAGGGACAGGCGATCCGCTCTAAATATCATACCCTACATAATTAATTAACAGCAGCTATAAAAGTGTAATTATATTCTTATAATCGGATTAAATGTATGTTGTTATTTAATCCATTTAACATACATATTTAGCAATTAGGACCTCATTCATCCCCTCAGGCATGCTGTAGCTTAGATTTCTTTCAATGTAATGGAATTGGAAAGTTGAAAAGGAAATGCTGTTTTCCCATTAATTTAAATCGAATGGGTGTTGACCCTGAGAGGGTGGGCTGCTCACAGGAACACTGCGCAAGCTGGGAGAGCCTGAGAGTGAGATGGAAAAGAGGAATAAGGGATAAGGCTCTCCAAACAATATGCTAATGACACACATGGTGGCAAAAGTAAGCAAACGCATTACTTCCTTGGCAGCCTCCTCGCCTTTTAACAGCTGAAATGGCAGCTTGAGATTTTTAGAAGTTTGTTACTTCTGTTTCCAGGGGCCTATCGGAATCCTTTGGCACCAGAGTGGTTTTGAAAACATCCAAAAATCCTACTTTCCACTGCAGGAGATGTGAGTTCAGAAGTGAATATGGGAGTTTGTATTATAGGTGTGATGGTGCCTGAGAGGGCCTCCTGGCACATCTCTCTGACTGCAGGAAGGGAAGTGTCTGCTTTTCCTATGTGTCTCCATTCACCTGAAGCAGAAGACTTCAGTCACTTGCTGCAGGTCTTTTGGCTTCAGGAAAAAACATAACATAACAAAACAAAACAAAACAACCAACAACAAAACAAAACAAAACAAAATTAGGAGACTTCCTCCTTGGTGTAATACTGATGAGACCAAACTCCATCATTACTTGCTCCACGTTCACGTAGGAGCCTGATAAGATATAGCCACTTGTCAGCAGCGGAAAGTGCTGTGTTCACAGGTGGCTAATCTTTTCATGAAAGAGGAGTTCATTTTGATTTTCCTGCAAAGGGGAACCTTGAATAGTATGAGCCCTCAAGTTTCCTCAATTAAAATGATCATACTCAGAGAGCTGCATGCTGTTAAGATCACTAGCAAAGGCTGTAATGAACAGCAAGCATGTAATACAAATGAGCTGTTCTCCAGCACTCAGGTGAGTTTCTGCTTTATGAGAACATTACTGGCAGATTCTGAGTTTTAGTCACACTTTCTGCAAATAACAAGGACTTCATTTCATGGCTGGATCTTATGCATTTGTAGGTCGCTTGCCTTTCTATGGTTGCTTATATATCTCAAACCTGGACATTATGCTTATATTTTCCAGATGTCTAATGCCATCTGAAAGCTAATGGTGGAAAAGAGAAAATGTAAACACACAGAGCCATGCCACAAGCGTGCTTCTCAACTTAGTCCATTGCTGTTGTTAGCTGTGACTGTCAACCATACTGACACAATGCTGTTCCTTACAGACCTCAAAGCCACTGATGAAGTGAGTCAAGGTGCAAATACTTCTTTTCAACACTGAGGCACCTGACCTTTCTGGAGCTGCAGGTGGGTGCAGTCTATACTCTCAGATGCAAATTCTACATAAACTTTGGAGAAGACAGGAGCTGAATTCTGCCCAGTCCCTATGGCATGTCAGACTGAAAACTTACAGCATGTCTGAATGCAGATCAAAGTGCTGTGTCTTGAATCCGTCTCTAATCTGAACATCTAAATTGATGGTTCCTAAACAATCTCTCTGTGCAGCTGTTTCATTGTTGGACTGCACAGTTTTCCAGACATCTTTAGCTGTCTGTGAAGAGTGATAAATCTGGTTTGCTTCTCCAACAGAAGGTTTCCAGTGCAGCTTTAGTTAGTCCATATTGTGTCCAATTTCATACTGGGATTTCAGTCTTTTAAAGGTAGTGAAACTGCCATCTTGACTAGCTTTCATGTGTTCTGAATTACATTCACGAAATATATCATATTTAGACTTTGAGTCCTCTCAAAGAATTTGAGCAGGAAGAGTTGTACAAACTTGCATTCAAAATTCCTAAACCTTAATTCCTGTTTATACTCCAGTGACAGACAAGGGCTTAAACCTATTTATAAATGTCTCCTATCACCATTTCAAAGTCTGCTTTATGAAGGATCCATAGCACTGGGAAGGCTTCTGTTGTTAATGAAGTGTTTCAATTATTTTAATTCTCATATTTATTTTCAGCAATGGTAGTCATAATTTCAGCAAAAGCCAGTTAGTGTTTCATGCTAGTATCCTCTGTCACTCGTGCACCCTCAGACAGAGTAATTTATAGTTAGAGGATGGAATAAAAAATGGAAAAAGACACTATTCTTTTTTGTACATGACAATAGCATACAGAAGTCATGCCACAGAAGTATTTTTGTAGTGTTTACTGTAGTATGAACAGAGAACAAACTCTTCATCTAAAAGAAATCTTACAATCAGAGGGACAAATATGCTGTGTGTTGGTGTTGGAGAAGGAAGAGGTTTCAATAGCTCCATTTACTAGATGGAGAACTGGTGCAGGAAGAATAGGAAATAATATTGTCTTGGGGAAGTCTATCATAAGTGGGACATAAACTCTTGTGAGTTGGGCCCTTGTTCATCACTTTAGCATGAAGCACTAACCATTTTTGCTTCTTCTTCTTTTTTCTTTTTAACCAGAGTAGGCATGTAAACCCAGAAGGGAGTGTCTGCATCATGGAGAAGGGTACAGCCAAGCTGAACTAACCGTAAAATTGGTTCAGTCCTGAAAAAATAACTAAACATCTGCTCCTGGGCACATCTGTGCACAGAAGGGTAATAAACCCACCTCAGGGATACGCAACAAATGCCAGGTCAAGAATAAGTCCCCTGGGTAAAGAATATAGGCATTAATATGTCATTTCTTAGTGTAAAAAGAACCAGTTTACTCCAAGGACTTGCAAAACACATTCAGCTACAGGGGAGAGGAGCAATATGTTCCTTTGGCAAGCTACTTGTTTTCTTTGAGCGGCATCATGTTGTCCAAACACTTGATAAGGACACACATTTGTTGCTTTGCAGGTTAGATGATACCAGGACTGCTGGTACTTTTGCTGATGGTTATTAAAGACATGAGTTGGTAGGCTAGGGATTAGGGACTATCCATCTTTTGGTTCCACAGCTGCTCACATTTAAATCTGTCCTCTTGGTAAGTGTATGGATGCAGCTGTACCAAGAGGGAAAAAGCTCTGAATTAAATATTTGCTTTAAGTTAATTTTTTGTGCATGAAAGTCATGATTTTATTTCAGTTGTATAACATATCTTCAAAGCTGCTGTGCTGCCATGGGTTCAGGTTTACTTTCAAGATGGGTAAAAAAGTGATACAGTATAGACAAAGAATTTAGGCAAAATTGGTGAGTTCCCCTCTTTCCTGATGGAAAACAGATCTGCCCACCTCCACGGCGTCTGTTAATGGAGCTTCTGGGGAAAGGGACACTGTCCTCTGGTGAGAAGCCCCAGTGATCCATATGGCTGAGGCTGAGAGAAGGCCCTCGCTTGTTGGACCTTCACCTTGACCAGGCACTTCCACACCAGCCCTGCAGAAGGCAGGGGGGCTGACAGGATGCCCACCCTCTCCCTCCTCCTTCTGCAAGTGCAGAAACCCAACAGCACAGGTGTCCTTGCAGTAACCCATCCAGCTTGCTAGCAGTTCTGGTGCTAATGGTGCTGACCCCTAGCAGTCCCTCCTCTTCTCTGAGGCTCTGTTGCAAGCCTGCAGCCCTCTGCAGACCCACAGGAGTGATGGATCACGGTGGCTGCTTGCAAACCCCTTCCTCACCCATGCCTTTCTTGTTAGTTTGCATGCAATAGCTGAGAGCCTCTATGAAGAAACCAGCTTCTTGACTGCACTTGGCAGCTCTGAGCTATGTTGTTGAGGTGAGGATGTTATCTTGCCCAGAAAATGGAATTTATCCTTTTAAAACTCGTTGTGATGAGGAGGATGGTAACATTAGCTTGGGCAGCAGATGGCTTTTTCAGCAAGACGTTCTGGGAACGTGTTCAGGTTTCTCCTTTCATGTGGTGTATGTGCATACTGGCAGCTGATTTAGACTAAACAAAGGGTAATCCTACATTGTGGTTTCCTTCTGTCAACAGGCTGAGGGGTTGGTTGGAGCTCCCAGTGGCATATATCAGCTATTATTTTCCTTCTCTACGGGACCCTAGCAAGCACCCATCTTGATTCCAAGTCAAGTCTAAGGTGTCCCCCTTTTCTACATTTTCAAACACCTGTTGCAGTATCTAGTCACTTGCTCTCCTCCTGGCAATGCTGGAGGCCTCTCTGGTTTCAGCCCCCTCTGCCCTGGCCTCTGCCATCAGCCCGCCTGCCTATTGCACTGCCTATTGCACTTTTACCACTGACCTCCTCCTCTTCTGAGTGGAGACATCCTCTGCAGATAGGCCCTGACCTCTCTCCTCATGGTTTTCTAAGGTTCTCCACCTTGGGATTTGTCATTAATTTATCTTCTACTGGCCATAGTTTTAAGCACAGCTTCAAGAAGGCAAGAGCTGAACATCTTGCTCAGGAGCATCTCTTTCCACTGTCCCTCTGGGGACAGTGAAACCAGACAATATATCACTGCTCCTGACACAGCGCGGGACACTTTGCTGACATAAAATTACTGAGCAGTAGCTGAAAGCACCTAATTGCTAGAACGACCTGAACACTGCGTGTTGGGGGGGGTGTTTCACGTGTTTAATGAAGAGCTCAACAGTATTTTAGTAATAATTTGATACTTAACTTTTAGCCTATTATGTAAGTACTAATTAAATGTTTTAACATGCTGTACATGTTTTATGTATTAATAAGCAATAAGTGTACAAGTTACACTTTTTATGTGATTTAGAATTAATTGCAGGGCGGTGAGATTTTCTCCTTTATATACCTATTAAACCCACATAACTGCTGTTTTTACAGTTGATTGGTGTTCGGTTAACATACAGTAATTGCTCTTTAAAGGCTTTAGTAAGTGCATATTTGAGACAATTTACAGTGTTAGCAATTTCCTGGTGGTATTCCTCAGAGGTATAGGGAAACTAATCACATTCAACACTGGAATTCTCCTGGAGCCTGCCACGCGTTTCCCACAGTGTTCCATGCAAGCCTCACTCAGCCATGAGGGATTCCACGTTCAGAGCTGATAAACACACGAGGAGAATCACTTTATAGGCTATAAAAGTATCCTGCTGCAGCGAGGCAAGCAACTGGGAGGTAGGGACGTGTTGTTAGAAACACAGCTCAGGAGGGGCATAACTCAGTGCTCTCTGTTCTGTTCTGCAAAGCCACAGAGAAAAGCAACAGGCTGTCCTCTTTTCTCTTGGTAGATCACACACTCCCTCTGTGTCTGTCTCGTTTGAAGGTGTGGAAGCCATAATCCCAGGACCTTGTATCTCCATGCAATCGTGGCATGACCTCAGGCAAATCACTGAGTGCCTCTGTGCTGCACTTGCCTCTCCATGGACTTAGCACTGTGCTGGTCTTTACTCCCAGGGAATACTGTTCATTCCAGACTGTAGAATCCTCCAACACTACGGAGATCAAATGTGTATTTAAGATAGATTTTTAAACAGACAAACAGCACCACCCTTCTGCCTCATTAATTGGGAAATTTTGTAAGGGCAACAGAAAACTGATTGCTCCTTCCTCGAAGACTGAGACAGCAAGGTGCACAAAGTGCCTGCCACTTAATTGACACAGCTATCTGAAATCCAATCTACCAGGCAAAGCAGAGGAAGATTGTTTGAAATCTGTATGCCAGCGAGAGAGAGAGCATGGAAAATAAAGCAATTTTTGTTCCACATCATTCCTTTTGCATAATGTTGTATCCTTTTGACAAGGCAGCACAATAAAGCTTAACTCCCTCTTTGCTCCCCACCCTCCAATCACTAACTTAAAAGAAAACAACAGAGCCCTATCTTTAGCGTCAAATGAACCATGGGCATTCTTCCAGCAAGAAGAAATGAGCTGCTTTTGAAAAAGTTGTGGAGGAAAGTGCAAAATGTTCTGACTTCACATGAAATAAATATTTGAATGATAGTCACTTGGCTTATCCTCTAAGATGTCAGCGTAGGATTTGCACTCCAGTTTTATATGAAATATTGGCCAGGATAGTTAGAGGGACTTGAAATCTCTTATTGAAGATAAGAAAAGACAGAGATACAAAGAGACGGAAGATTTTCCTGTTCAAGGCACTTCAGAAACAGTAACTAATTAATATTCCCACTACAAGATGGTATATATCATCCTATCTTACTGATGAAGCATGGCCAAAACTTCACAGGCAGCTTCAAGGATATTGAGACATTGATTTTAGCAAGACTTGGGAAAGTCAGTCCCCTAGGCAGCACCACATATTTCAGCAGAGGCTTGGGGCCATGCTGCTGCAGCCTGCGCGAAGCTGTAGGAAGGCACCTGGGCAAGAGAAGTGCTTTATCCTCACTGGGTGATGAAGACCTAATGCAGCAATACGGGCTGAGACCAGCCACAAATCTGATCCAAAGTTTAGCTGAAGCCACAAGGCATTCAGACCAACCATGAGGAGCTGCCTCTGCAGAAATGGGGAAATCCCTGCTCCCCTCTTGCTTTACCCATTCCTCTCATAGTTGTTATTTATGTTTTCTTCAGAACTGTTCAGCATTAAAAATGTTATGTTCACAGTGTCTAGGTTCTTCTTCTCTCCTTGTTGTTTTTGAAAGTTAATATATGTTTTTCAAAAGTTTAGAAAAGCTAAATTTCTATCTAGCCCAAATAGCTAAGTCCAGCTACCTGGACTTGTGCAAAACCTTTGACATTGTCCTCCATTTGATGGATGGACCACTTTCTGTGTGGTCCCAGTGTGGACTACATTGGGTAAGGAATTAGCTGGATGGTCACACTCAAAGATTTGTGATCAACAGCTCAATGCCTAGGTGGAGATCAGTAACGAGTGGTGTTCCTCAGGGGTCGGTATTGGGACTGGTGCTGTTTAACATCTTTGTAGATGTCATGGACAGAGGGATCAAGTGCAGTCTCAGCAAGTTTGCTGATGGCACCGAGCTGTGTGGGAAGGGATGACACACTGGAGGGAAGGGATGTCGTCCAGAGGGACGTGGACAGGCATGAGAGGTGGGCTTGTGTGAACCTCATGGCGTTCAACAAGGCCAAGTGCAAGGTCCTGCACCTCTGCTGGGGCAATGCCTAGGATAAAGAGAGGCTGGGCAGAGAATGGATTGGGAGGAGCTCTGAGGAGAACCTGGGGGTGTTGGTTGATGAGAAGCTCAACATGAAACATTTAAGGCTGGGCTGGATAGGGCTTTGAGCAATGTGGCATAGTGAAAGGTGTCCCTGCCCATGGCAGAGCGTTGGAATTAGATAATCTTTAGGGTCCCCTCTGACCCAAACCATTCTATGATTCTCTGACTCTAATTTAAAGGAGGTACAGGCAGTCTCAGGAAGTGTGTTGTTCCCTATGTGGTAATTTTAATATTTTTGAAGGAATGCCTTTCTTTAACCCATTTTAGAAACTTTGGAAGGGACTCCACCAGTTTTATTCCCCATCCAGTTAACTCATGGGTGAAATGCTTCTTTCAGTATTTTCACCACAAAATGATGAAAATAATAATAATAAAACATCCTCAGAAGTCTGTGCTGGTTTGCGTACCCACAAGAACGTACACATAAGGATGATAATTTACAAGTACATGAATGAAGTCAAACCATGAAGTTGCCCTCAGCAGCTGCCGTGGTGCCGACAGGAGTGTGCTGTCTCAGTTACCTGCATGCCTCCCTGTGATTGTTCTCCTCTGGAGCTACTGCATATTTCCCAATGATGATGATATATGGAGACTTGCAGCGTGCAACAAAAAGAGGGAAAATAGTCTTAAAGGTCAGGCTTGGGGGTAGAGTTTAGATGAATGGTATTTGTTCTTCTACACCACCCAATGATTTGTCTTTAATTCAGTGGGGACTCTACTGCCTTACACAACTGGAATGCAGTGAAAGCAAATCCCTCAACAGCTCTTGGTAGGCAAAGGGTGACTTTTGAAAAGCAGACGATTATCAAGCGGTTTGTGTAAACCTGGCCCATGATGTGGCCTGGTATTTTAAGCTGTTTGTTGCTTACTTCTCACTGCCTGCTTTCTGATACAACAGTAGCCATGGACTGGTGTCTGAAAGAGCAAACAACAAAATATGTGCTCAAAGTGAGCTGCTTTTACAGAACTGGGAAGTATCTGAAATACTGCTGTTTTTGCAAAATTTACAATTTAAGCTTGTTTGTCAGAGTGGAGTTTTTCGCTGAAGTTATAGTGAAATGAAACCATTTATCCTGGTTCCTTTTAACACTTCTAAGGCTGTTTCTTGCAAGTAATTAGCATTACCCAGAAGTCCCTAAGGTGGTAAGAGTGAATAGCATGATCATGTTAATTTGGCAGAAAGCAACAACATAAACAGTCACAACAATGCACGTTGCCCTCTGCAAGAACTGGAAGTGGGAAAACAATTTTGTATTGAGGGCGTGGTAGGACAACTTGCTCTGGAAATCCTCTGGGCTTCTCTCTCCCTCTGAACTGTGATTCAGCATTGAAGTGGCAGTGTGATTTGCCCTGAGCGCCGTCTCCGCAGCGGAGGTGGTTGGAAGCTTTCCAAAGGCAGGTTTTTCTGCTGGGAGGTGCTGATTCAAGGAATCACAAAACCTGCCATGCAGGAGGATTGTTCTGGCTGCAATCTACCTGTGAGTCAAAACAATTGGTTTCAGTGGTTTGAAGTCCTGAAAGGGATGGGCTTTGTTGCTTTTTGGAGATAACAAGCTGCTAGAAGTCCATTTTGAAACAGAAGATTTTAATTTTGACTGAAACGTGGTTTCGTTCTGTACCCCTGGGAGGGACCTCTGCACCTTCTCCCTGGTGCTGGATGCCTGCAGCAGCTCAGCACCTCCGACCACTCGTCAGCACCTGAGGATCCAAAGCTTGAGGTGATGGAGAACAGAGAGAGGCCCTGGGTTTTCCTCTGTGGGAGCTGGCACGCGCCTCCCTCAGCTGTGCACCAGCAGTGTGAGCCTGGTTGTGGCTGAGCTGCAGCTGGCAGGGCCCTGCCTCGGGACTGCAGCTCCTCAGGCCCGCTGCAGGGCCGGTGCCGTGCTCTTCCCTTTGGTTCCTTGCGCATTCCTCCATTTCACCCAGTGCCACAAATGTGCCTGTCTCAGTGCAGGGGACACCTGATACCCTTCTACAACTGGAGACTTAACTAAAGTGAAATCAATACCCAGTGGCAGAAATCCATCTCTGGGGTCCTGGAGCAGAGGGGTAGGGAGAAGGGGTCTTCAAAGCTTGGCAGCACCTCCACCACATTAGCAGAGGAGGCAGGGAATCGTCACCGTCACACCAACAACTTCCCTGAGCCTTCGTAAAGTGGCAGGCAACTGAGATGACAAGCTTCTGTTACCATCTCTGGATCCAAGTTGGACACCAGAGAAAGGGATGAGGTCAGGATTACAGAAACAGCGCAGGCTGAGGGAAGGCAGAGCATGTCAGGCAGTGTTGCTCTGGTGTTTTTCCATGACCTCATTAGGCTCAGTTTCTCACCTTCTGAAACCCAGGGGGGATGTGAGGGAATCACACAAACAATGGATCCTGATGAAGTGCATGCACTTCACGATGTCCTGCTGAAAAATACCAACGTGTCAGGGATCTGGAACATGCCCTCAGACATGTAGGCACCCTGCTGCTGATGTTTCCCTTCCCTATGCCACCTACAACCAGCTGCTGTCTGAAAGCTGCATCATTTCCTCTGTCTGAGTCTTGCCAATGTCTGTGCAACACCAGAAAATTTGGTGCAGTGAAGTGGATATAACCAGAGGCAATAAACAAAGTTTTCAGCTGTCAGTGGACTCGCTCTTCTGAATATTGCATATTCTTTCTTGTTGCACAGAGGTTTTCTTAGTGCAGGAACGTCCAGGAATGACAAAGCCCAGGACTGTAATGATCCCTTGCAATGACACCTCTCTTGCTCAACTCTGGGTCTGTGGCCTGCTTCTTTCAGTGAAGAAAAATGGAAAAACAAAAACAAACAAACAAAAAACACACATAAAAGAATAATAAAATAATAAAAAGTTTTGTCAGTATTTCTTTTCTCACTCACAGCTCTTTCCTCCTCTAGCAATTTAGGCTGATGCAGAAAAAGGTGATGAGTTCTGTCAAATTATCTCCAGGAAGATGCAAAAATAGACTCCGAGTATAATTAAAAGGTTATTGCAAGAAGAGAGAAAAACCAATGCAATGGAAGGACATCTTCTGGATGATAAATCCTAACCTCAATGCAGTGGCAGCAGAGCTGCTGACCTCTGATTTTCTGTTCCTGTGGGTAGCTGCAGCACTAAGCGTTTGCTCCACACCATGCTCTGCTGCCTAAGGCATTGCCAGGGCAAAGATCTGGCAGGCAGGTGGTGCGGGACACAAGGTGAAAAAGGCGCATTGGGCAAGAGAAAACGGAGGACACATGGTGTGGCATGAGGTTGTACAGGGTGCCAGTACTGCGTGAAGGTGATGGTCCAGCAAGTGCAGATGTAGTAGGGATCATGAACATGGCCAGAGTGGGGTGGTGAGAGAGCATGGGCCCAGAAGTGGGGTTGGGCAAGACCTTGTGGTTGAATGCCAGGGATGCAGCCCATAAGCAGCCATGGTAATACTGTTCCCACCCAGAGGCAGCAAAGAAAAACAACTTTGCTCCAAAGCACTGACAAGAGATCCACACATGCACACACAAGCATTTCGCAGTGTCTCTGCAAAAGAAATTTCCTGAAGAACTGGAATGTGTGGCTAAAGCACTTGTGAAGTTCCCCCAAGGGACTGGCCCTTCCACTGCCATAAATCAGCATCTCTCTGCTGACACGGATGGATTTACTTCCCTTTGTGCAGGCCTGAGGCACTTACTACCCTTCGTTGTTCCATGGGTGCACAAGGGTGCAGATCAGCGTGGCCAGGTACTTTGAATTTCCACCCCTTGGTTCCAGCGACAAAATGAGTCATCCCCCAGCTATTCCAGCCGCTTGGAAGGTGCTCAGATGTTGCTCTATAAACAGCTAGCTAGATCTAGCTCTTAAATGTTTCTGGTGGCTATCGCCGTGGAGTGAATTGTGGCTTGTAAATCTGCAGTGCTCGGTGTGCTGCATCTCCCAGCACTGGGAGAGCGGTAACGGAGGATCTTTCACAAGCTCACTCCATGTATCAATTCAAAAGCACAGAGTGCTGCTGGAGCTTCTGCTAAGCCGTGGGGTCTCGTGTAATGGTGCTGAATGTCTCTACGTGAAGTGGGATGAGTAGTGCAGACTTAACGGTGTCTGAGTGTTGCCTTCTGAGGTTGAGTGTTACTTGACACAACGTATTCAATGCATGGTAGGACAATGGCAGCGCTCGCATTGTGTTCTGCTTCCCGCTGGTGTGAAAACAAGGAACATCAGCTTCTTCTTGACAAAGAGATGTCCCTGACCAAGGCTCAGCCTTACCCTGTTGAAAAACAGCTCTGTTCTCAGAAGTGCCTGGAAAAGTGTGCGGTGGAGTTGTATGCTCAGTTCGCCAGCGACCTCCTCATCCACTGCACCTCAACGTACAATGAAATGCCCCTTGCTTCTCACCTGCCAGTCTTGCCTGCTCTACCTCGAGTGCTGAGACCACGTGGGATGTGCTCATCCTCCTGTGCAAGCAAAAGCAGTGAAGGGTCTGAGAGCAAAGCTGCTTTCGGTTCTGCTCACAGTAATCTTTACAGGGTGGCAACAGGAGCTCACGAACCAATTTGGTGGTGATACATGGCCACAGTTCAAACCTGGTTCATGCTGTCTCAGGGATGTCACCTCTGTGGTGCCTAGGGGAGAAAAAACAAAAACAAAAACAAAAAAAAACTAACAAACAAACAAAAAACCCTATGAAGTACTTCTGTAAATACCTGAGTTACCAAAGAAGCTGAACATACACAGAGGATCCCTGATCTGCAGCAGCTCCCTGACAGATGGAGAGTAAATGTAACCATGAGAACTGATGAAATAACAACAACTACAACAACAACAGCAACGATAATAATAACAGAGGTGGAGGAAAACCATTCATGAGTGTTTTTGATTTGGGATTCTCATCAAAAAGGTTTTGACTTTGCCTATTCAGTCTTTATAACACCTCAAAAATCAACTTTTTTTTTTTTTTTTTTTTTTTTTTACTTCCTTCTGGAGATAAAACTGTTGTGCATACTACCAAAAATATTCTTTGATCTTAAAAAAAACAAAAACAAAAACAAAAAAAAACACTCTGATCTTAAAAAAAAAACAACAAAAAACAACTCTATGTCTTAACTCATTTCTGTCTTGACCATCACTGCAGAGACTGATTAGCTGTTTAGCTGTCTTTGCATCTTTTCATTAGCTGCTCTTTCTGTCCATCCACCCTGCCCACACTTGTGCTTGAGAGATGATTGAACAAGAACCTGGATGCCTTCTCTGGTACATCCCCCATTTGTTGTATTGCCTACAGATGTTCTCTCTCTTCTCCTCCAAATCATTTTTTAAGACATATTTGTCATGAAGTCCTCTAAATCCTTTCCATGTCTGCTGGATTTCTGGTGTGTTGAGAGCATTGGTTGACCTGCCTTGACCAGTGGATTTCTTGTTTCTGTACTCTCCCCAGACAATATGTGCCTTTCTCATGTTGGATGTCAATACTTTCTGCAGAAGGGTCTATTTGCAGCCTTCTCACCCAGGATGATGGGATCCAGGGCCCTGAGCCAGGCTCTGGATAGATTTTTGCTGCACACAACACAGTACAATTTTTACTGGGTTTTACTAAAGATGTCAGGATCATTGTCTCTGCTTTCTACAAGAGGAAGCTGCGTTATATACAGAGATAAGTCCAAGGTCAGTCTTTGTGCCTAAGGATTTTGGGTTCTGCAGTCCCAAGCCTCTGTTAATGCACTCCCCCAGTACTCAAAACCTGTTAAGAAATGGGATTTGTAAAGTTTCTGCCCCCAAATCATATACTGTTTTATTTTTTTTTTCCTTTAATTTAAATTTTCTAAAAACAGGTCTCTACTTAATTTTGGCTTTTTAAGCTCCTATGTCCTCTGTGGTTTCAAATATTAGGCCCCTTATCTTTGTCTTGGTGGGCATGCTGAGTAGTGGGTGACCTGTGAGAATTTCACTCTAATTTCCTAAGGTCACATTGTAAGAAAAAGAAAAAAAAAATACCAACGTACCTTCCACTTCCCACCCCACTGAGTCTGAAACCTTTGTTCTCCACATTGTTTTGGCTTTAACCTGGATGTTATTTGATCCCATCAGTGGACTGGTGGCTTTGTGTTAGACCGTACAAGATGGCTCTCAGGAGATTACTAGGCAGGCTGGGAGGGATCCTTCTGTTTGCATTTGCTGTATTATATTACACTTGGAAATAAGAAAGACACAAGATTTGTTCTGATTTTACAAAGATGCAGAATGATTGCAGGTGTCTTTGATTTATGGGAATTGGTTGCTTTCAGAAAAATCAGGTCAGTCTGGGGTTTCCATGGAGTAGATCTTTTTTTTTTTTTTTTTTTTTTTTTTTTTTTTTTTT
>NC_048926.1:51532059-51547552 GCF_011077185.1 Oxyura jamaicensis | reverse complement strand
AATCTACATGACACCAAGTTCTCCTCTTGGGAACAGTCTATCATGGTGCCTTGTGACCCTTAAGTGATTTCTCTGGAATTAGAGGGAATTTTATCTGCACTAGGGGGTAAGTAGGGTGAGAACTTAGCTCCACGACTTACAAGATCTGATGGCAGCTGAACATAATGTGGGGACTCCTGTGGCAGCACCAATCAGCCGTTCCATTTACAAAGGGTTTGCAATTCCCTGCTCGTGTTAGCCTGGGTGCAACACTGATGGGGTTATGCTGATGCCAGAGCAAGGTTGGTTGGCATGGGTTTGAACATCTCTGAACTGCACCCAAGAGGATGTTTTGACAAACTCGACTTCTCTCATGCAACTAGTTGCAGAGCAATGGGCCAGCTAGCAGCAAGAGGGATGACAGGTTTGGACTCAGTAATGGAAACGGGGCCCATCTTCCTGGTCTTTAAAATTGCAGAGCCTCAGACTTTCACCCAAATTCACCAGTTTACTGCAACTGACCATCAAAACATGACAAGACATCCACAGTTTGAGGTGTTCTGAGTATTGTTTCATGTTATTTTAATTGTACTGAAAGCAGAGCTGCATTATTCTTCTGCCATTTTGACTAAATTACTGGATTTATGGAGTAGGAACAAGTTCATCTGGTGAGCAGCAGTCACTGTACCTGACATTTCCACTATGTCAGGCTGGGGATAGAGTGTGGCACTGGATGCTCAGAGTCTGATGACAAACAGGTGAGAAATTCACCTACCCTCATTCTTCCTCAACTGAGAGGCAGAGCACAGACTTATCTATTTAAATCATAAAGATTTCACCCTTCACTCATAAATCAGGGTTGTTACATCAAGGTCTAAGATTTTAGGTGGCTGCCATGCACAGCTTTGTCTCCAAAGCCCATATGTCCATCTTTTTTCTACATCTGAAAAGGGGGATGGGCTCTGTTCCTTGAGGGTTACATCATTGCTTTGCCTTCATGTTTGCAGTTATTGATGGTAGCATCCCAGAGAAAGAGTTGCCTGTTCTGGAGGCATGTGATATTTAGATAGGATTTGTTCTTAAATCTGAGCAGTTAGGGCAGAACCAAACTAAGGACGTTGATGAGAGCAATAGGCTTGGAAAAATCATATGTTAGAGTTCAGAAGGGAGTAGTAAAGGCATTAAAGCTTTCTTCCCTGAACGTGGGAGCAGGACAAAAGGAATGAGAAATGAAGAAATATAATGGGGTTATACATATAGTGAATAGTTCCTTGTGATACAGGAGAGAAATCAAGAAAAGAAAACAAAGGTTTCTGATCATCTTGCTGGTAAGAAACATGCTAGAGAAACATATCTATTTGTCTGAATTTAAGATCCACAGATTTTGTGTATTTTTCTTTATCTATTCTGCATGTGGAGCAGTCTCAGCTGAGAGTTTACAGTAGGACATTTGGCATAGACGGGTACCTTTTGCGTGAGTGTGTAGGTGGGATTGGATCTCCTGGTGTTGTTAGAAAATACAGCAGCATGTGATAACCATAGGGGCCTGGCAAGATGTCCCTTTCCAAGGCACATTTCTGGAGGTGCAGTCAGTGCTGTTACACACCCTCAGGGAGCCTTGTGTGTGCTCAGAGAAACCTGTTGGTGTTAAACACCTAAAGCCTTGGTGAGCCACCTAGGGGTAGTGGAAACAGAGTCGTCTGAAGATAGCTGCTCTTCTCCTTTCAATTCAAAACCATTTGGGTAAAAGATGAGGTTTCCTGGACGGATGAGTGTGACTCACCCAGCTTGATGCACAGAAGGGAGAGGAAATGAAGTAAGGGGCCAAAAATAATCCTAGAGACATTAGCTTAGAAGGAAGGACAAAACAGAGCACAGACTAGGAAATAAAAGACCTACAGTGATGTGACATTAAGACCATCTGGACAATGTTTGGCAGCAGTGGAAAAGCAAACAGAGCCCTGAGAAGGGCTTCTAAAAGTGAGGAGAATATAAATGACATACTGCCCAGCAAGCACTTAGAAAGCATTGGGCTCTTCTCATCTATCTACGTTGGTGAATCCCATTTTGAAAAGGGGCAACCCAAAGGCAAGAAAAAACTGCCTGAGGATGTTTTGGGAGTGTGATAGTTTGAAGAGATATTTAACCAAGTCTTGGCTTGTTCAAACTTAGAGAAGCTTCCTGAGAGATCTGGCCGAGACAAGGGTGTCTGAAAGGAGGTGACATAATAACACTAACCAGCTATGCAAATAAGTCCCAACAGCAGAAGAAGAGCTCATTGGCTGACACGCAGAAAAGTGTAAATGAACCTATATGTTTACATAACATCTGCCAAAATGATTGAGGTTGCTAAGTGCTATTGCCAAAGAAATAAAGCAGCAGTGATAATATCATATGCAGTGTAAGAAGAACTTCATAGCTTTGATATTCTTAAGAAGAAACACCCTTTTTAGTAGAGCTCTTGATCATTTCCATATTTATCAAATTGCTTTAAATATGACAACAATTGGCCTTTAGAAATGCTGCATTTGGAGAGAATTGTGTGTGTGTGTATGTGTTGGATGCTTCTCTGAAGTGAAAAAGGTAGTTTCCTACAAACTGTTTTGGAAGAAAAATCCAAATGACAAGGTTAACTGTGCTTTAGGGGCTAGTATTTATTATTATTATTATTATTTATTTATTTAAAACCAAATTCTAGCTACTACTTTTCAGGCTGTGAGACAAAAAGATAAGGAGAAAGACGAGATGTTGGGAAAAAAAGCATTTTGATTCCTCCTCCCCCTTTTCCTGATAACACTCATTTTGATCCAAGTGCCACAGCAACACGGCTGGGAATATTTCTCCTATCTCATGTCCAAAATTAGAGTGAGGGAACTAGCTGGCAGGCAGCTAAGCTTTGTGTTGGGGAAAGCATATCTGTGCAGACGATCATGAGCTACACAGCTTTTGGACAGCAGCTGAGGATGTGGGCCCTTATCCACCCAGACTGATGGATGGAACAGAAGTTTTCCTATCCAACAATTGCCACAAATTGGGTCAAGCCCTTAAAAACACCATGACTACTGATGTTGATAGATGACTTTCCATTAACTGCGATGGCTTTGGATAGGGTGATGGTTTTCCATCCTTCCATACAGTGTATGCATCCTTCTCTCCTGTCGCTGAAGGAATCGTAAAAGTGAGTATCAGCTTTGGGGTAAGCCATATGTTTTGTGGGCTTCTGGCTGCTATTTTGATTGTGTGTGTGTGTGCATTCAACAGGAAATTCCTCCTACCCCTTCCTTCTTCTGAGTGTTCTTGTCCCCTCAGCACTGGTTTCTGGATCCTCTTATCACACAGCCCTGCTGTAAAGTTCCTTCTTATCTAAATTAGCTTGTGCGATCTTGCATCTGAATGGCTAGCACAGAGGAAATGATCCATTGCAGGAACATAATTCACAGGGCTTCAAACTGTTGATTTCACACTGATTTCCCTGAAGCTGGCAAGCAAGCCCATAATTTCTGGGTTGGGCACTCCCAGCTACTAGACGCATGAGAGCTGGGAGCAGAAGCTGAACTATTTGTGGCTGTTTAAGGAGAGAAATAAAATGTTCATTAATTTAAAACTCATCTCTACCAAAACCAAGTGAAATTCTGAGCTCTGCCTCCATGTAGACCTCCAGCACAGATGGACAGGGAGGGGTGTGATTTTTCTAAACGCTGCTGCCCCAGGATTTTCATGCTGTTTACGAGAAAATGGAGTTCAGGAGGTGATTTCAGGGTACTCGGGGTTCAGGCACATATCAGCCACAGCTAGAGGAGAGAACCTACACCTGCTGTGCTGTAGTAGTTTACAGCTGAGTGCTCATCTTGTTCCAGCACAGAGGTCAGGCTGGCCAGCTCAGGTTCCTCACAGCAGATCTCTGCCCTCACTTTGGGTTTTGCTGTGGGTTAGGCTGACGCCGAGGAACTCATTAAACAGCATAATGTCACTTTGTGATTGATCTCAGAGACTTTAAGATACTTCCACTTTATGTATCGTGAGCCTCTCTTCTGCTCTCAGGCCGCTGTGTCAGTCTCCAAAGAAGAGACCCTCACAGTGATCAGATGGTTAGAAAAGTTTTCTGCCAGGTTGCCTGCAATGTGAAATCCACAAACAAACCTGAGGAAAATAGAGCAAATGAGTCAGAATCAGTAACCGATTAATATAGCTAAGAGTAGAATAATCTTTTGATGAAGGTGATTTATTTAAAAAGTTAATTTGTAAAAAGGAAACCACAGAATATAGGTCTGGAAGAGGTATCTCCTCCATTACTGTGCCTCAAGGCTGGTTCAGCCTTGCCCAAGTTATCCAGGGTAGATGTTTGTTTAATCTCTTCTTCAATCTCTCCAGAGAAGGAGGTGTGACACATGCTCGAGGGCTTAGCTGTTCCTCCTGCTTGAATGTTTATTTCCTGAGGCCTGACCTAAAGACCTTTTCCTGCAATTTACAGCATAATTTTCTGTCCCATCTGCAATGGAAATGGAAAGCAATTTATTCCATTCTTTCTTACAGCAGTCTGGGAGATAGCTGAGGATGGCTCTCATACCTGCCTTTGCTGCCCTCCCTGCTGAGCAGCCACTGGCACTTGCAGTCTGCCCTTGCAGGTCATGTTTTCCAGCCTTTCAGTCACACTGCCACTCTCCTCTGCATTGCTACAATAGACTCACATTTTCCATTTTGGGGGATGCCCCAAAATGGAAAATGTAAGTACACATAAATCCTGACCAGTGTGAAGAAGCAGAGGGGTGACTTCAGTCCACAGATATGACATCTGCATACTTGTGTCCAGACGTATATTGCCTATATCACTACTGCCTTGCATATAGTTTGTAACCAGCGGCAGCCCCCAGAACTTTTTATTATGTATTTGTATTGTTGATTATTCCTACCGGGTTGTCTTCCCTTTCTAAGACTATTTTAAGACAATTAAGTTGCTTTTAAAATTCTTTTTCTAGGTTATCTCATCATGTGAGAGAAGATGATCAGTCTGCCTTCTCAGCTTTGTTTTTCAAAGCCTACTTCTATTGCTTATCATCTACAACCCATTACTACCATTTCCAGTCCCTCAACTGACCTGCTAATAAAAATACTGAACAGTAGAAGGCTGACCACAGTCTTTATCTGAATATTGTTGCAAACTCGCTTTTTATTTATTATGCCAAGGAGTCCTGGATTGGGCTAGGATAGAGGAGATTTTCGTCCTAGTAGATGGCATGGTACTGATTTGGTTTTAGGATGAGAGTAATTTTGATAACACACTGATGTTTTTACCTATTACAGAGCAGTGCTTACACAGAGCCAAGGGCTTTTAAGCTCCTCACACCCCGCTGCCAGTGAGGAGGCTGGGGGTGCACAATGAGCTGGGAGGGGACACAGCCAGGACAGCTGGCCCAGACCACAAGACAAGGTAACCTCCATCCCACAGAATAACATTTCCCTAAGAGGATGAGAACAGAGATGTCTCAATTTTTCCTCATGTGTCTACATCTACAGCCAATTTCAGACATGGATCATAGGAACAGAGACCTGTGCAAGTAGAAGAGGCAGAGTTTAGCTGTAGACCTGGCTTATAGCTGGGTTTTCAAGCTAGGTTTGGGTCTCACCAAACTCGATAAAGGCATTAGGAATCTCTTCCTCACCAAGCAGAATAACCAAGAATGCAACAATCACAGCCTGCCAGCCTATGGTGACTCACTCGGCATTGCAAAGGGACGAAAAAGTGTCATTCCTTCACTTTCTTTTACTGCTTACCAGGGATCCAAAACCTCCTTTAACATTCACCAGTAACTGCACAAGCTGCTTAAGACTATCTGTTACCACAAGTATTTCCTATGCATACTACAGGTCTTTATGTTCCCCAGTGCTCATATGAATTCCTTTGATTCTTGAATCCATTCTTGCTGCAACAGCCAGAGGTGGAAGGGCTTGTATAAAAAGAGAAAAGGTGATAATGGATCTGTCTGCATGTTCTACCAGCCAAAGATATGGCCTAAGACACCTATTTATTACTGATTCTTTTAGCTGATGCTTTGTTATATAAGAAACCTCTAACTTTTTCAGGACTTGAACTAGTTTGCTAAAGTTCAGAACTTCTTTAGGAATAATACCTATATTTTATCTCACTTTTGTAACAGAACACACCACTTTGTAGCACAGGATCCTGTTTACCCTGTCAATTTGAAACTGTGTTGTTGATTTGACTGTAAAGTATATATTTAATGAGAGAAAAAGGGGGACTTTTTCAAATGTAGTAGTCATTAAAGCCTGTTTTCTGATGGAAAACTGACTCAACAGTATCTTGCAAGCATCCAGACGTGCTTCTAGGATCCCAGTTTTTGACATACACTGAAAATTTGTATCCTCTGAACATATAATTAGGCACCCTTTGGAAACATGTAGGCAAGATTTCTGTCTTTTAGTACAACCTAGGATGGAAAACTGCATTGAAACTGGAACTGATTCTGTACCTTTGGAAAAATATTTGGTGCCAGCACAGCTAGCTTTATAACCTCCTTCCAGCATACCCAGTGTAGCAAAGAGGAGACTTTAAAAATAATTGGAGGACCACTAGGGCTCTCTCTAATCTTTTGTTTGCAGCAGCCCGGAGTTTTATTTAGGCTCTACTAAAGGCTGAGACAGGATGTGCTACTTTCAGTTGGAAAGTTGCAAGCAGTAGCTGAAGTGCCCAATGGCAAAATGAACTACTGTTCACACTTCTGTTTTCTCTCCTTATACTGAGTCCAGAAGAGACTCAAGTCAAAATCTGTGCAGTGTGAATGTAGCTTGTCTCTTCCAGTATTTTCCAGTCCCGTGCACCATTAAAAGCAACAAGTCCATATTGAATGGGGTGGAGGCCACCAGGCCTCAACTGATCTGACCTACAGCAGCAGCATGGACCTAATATTTCATGGTACCAGTTCATTTTAAAAGGACTTTTCTTCTGAGGAGAGGACATCAAAGAGGGGGGAATTTCTTTGAATTGAGTTATTTTCTGCCTATCATGAACATAAAGATTCGTCCAGGCATTGTGACCTCATCTCATCCTTCTCACAGTGAGTCTGGGAGTCCTTCTAGTAGGATTTGGGGGTTTGTTTGATTGTTTGCTATTTTGCAAGTGTAGGAGCGCTCTTTTCGTATGGATCATGTTGCCCTATTTTGGGTCACCACCAATCCTAAAAGAAAAAAGACTGCCCTTAATTCTACAGGGAGGAAGTCTGAGAGTTCATTTAGTCTGACACTTTTTACATTACAGCCATCTTTTAGGGCCATCTCTGCACAGTGCCACTTCCAGCTGCAGATGGTTTCATTGAACCAGGTACACTCTTTGCCTTCTGTTTTATAAATAAGAAAATCAGATGATAGACCCCAGATGAAAATGATTCTCGCCTAACTTTGGATGCCTAACAGTCTAACATGGTCCTCTCGATTTACGGCCCATCAACTGGCAACACAGAAGGTAACAAGTGAATACAGCCCCTGGTCAGGAGCGTAGCAAAGAAGATGAACTGGGGTCTTCCACAGAAGAGCAGGTTAATCCCCAGGATTCTGATCAGCTTTCTGGATAGAAATCTTGTCTGGACAGAGAGGTGGAAGGTTTAATGTGTAATCCAGTAGCTGGCTGTCCCCAGGGCATCTTTTAAACTGCCTCCAACAGTCCCAGCCTTCTTGTATGCTGCTGAACCATACTCCTGTCATCATCTGATGGGCTCTATCTTGCATTAGCTTATTTCAGTGGTAGGAGAGGATGGCTCCATGTGCATAACACCATAAGGAGAAGGGAGATAATGCTGGCAGTGTTTCTTGCAACAAAGGGTTGCTTCGCTACCTATTTGAGGGTGGCATCATCTGTCTGCACAAGGAGCTGTGGAGGTGAAAATGAGGCTGTGAAATCATATGATTAGGCGATTTTCTCCCTGTGATAAAACCTAAATTAAAAATAGACGTTAAATTGTTCAATTAATTAGAGTGCAATAATGTAGTCTGTTGCCGTGCTCTAATTTATGCCATGTTGAAAGTAGCTTCTTTCTTTCCCCTCCACCTCCTTATAAATAAATCATATGCTTTCTGGATCAACTCATCCAATTATATCTTAATTGTTTCTAGGAGCAAAACTCACTACTACATTAATTGTCATACAAGCATTTGTTCACACAGGGCCAGATTCCCATTGGTGATATTTTAATTATTTTTACAGTGCAAACATGGACTTCAACAGCTTATTAACACTAGAGGGTTTAGTAAACTTTTAGCAGCAAACAAACAACAAAAAGACTGTTTCTTTTAAGGATTTTGATAACCCCTTTGCTTGTTTCTTTATGACATTTCTGAAGAGGCTGGAAACCTGACCAAAACTCAGGAACATGGTGTGGATATTGAACATACATATGGAGAAGTATCTGACACCAGAGACCCCAGAATGATGGCTGATGTGCTATATATGTATATAATATGTATATTGTGAGACAGCGTGTAGTGAAGAGGAGCGATTATTTTCTCATCATGTTACAATTAAACTTCTGAAGTGTAGAGGGACATATAAGGTTTACAAATAACAGTCAGGTATCTGCAGATTTAAATCCAGGTTTAAAACTACTGAAGAAGGCTATAATGTTCTGACCTCCCCATGATACACAGTGAGGCTTATTCTCCCACACTGTTTTGGCACTGTTAAGTCTCCAGCTTCTGCATGTGCATTTTAGCATATGATAACATGCTATGTGGTTAGGTTTGGGAGAGGGCAAGAGATGCTTGAATGTGTAGGACCTTACTTATGTTAGAGGTTGTTAAGCCTGGAACTTTGGGAAAATTAGGTCTTCACACTCATTTTGGTTTTCCTGGTCGTGTGAAACATTACAGAATCACAGAATCACAGAATCACAGAATAGTCTAGGTTGGAAGAGACCTCCAAGATCACTGAGTCCAACCTCTGACCTATCACTAACAAATCTTCCACCAAACCATATCCCTAAGCTCTACATCTAAACGTCTTTTAAAGACCTCCAGGGATGGTGACTTCCCTGGGATGCCCACTTCCCTGGGCAGCCTATTCCAGTGACTAACAACCCGTTCAGTAAAGAAGTTCTTCCTAATATCCAACCTAAACCTCCCCTGGCACAACTTTAGCCCATTCCCCCTCGTCCTGTCACCAGGCACGTGGGAGAACAGACCAACCCCCACCTTGCTACAGCCTCCTTTCAGGTACCCGTAGAGTGCAATAAGGTCGCCCCTGAGCCTCCTCTTCTCCAGGCTAAACAGTCCCAGCTCCCTCAGCCGCTCCTCGTAAGACTTGTTCTCCAGACCCTTCACCAGCTTTGTAGCCCTTCTCTGGACTCGCTCAAGCACCTCCATGTCCTTCTTGTAGCGAGGGGCCCAAAACTGAATGCAGTACTCGAGGTGCGGCCTCACCAGAGCCGAGTACAGGGGGACAATCACTTCCCTGGACCTGCTGGCCACGCTGTTTCTTATGCAAGCCAGGATGCTGCTGGCCTTCTTGGCCAAAATGTTTAAATCTCTTCCTTCACTTTGACTGTATACTTACCAATACAAATAAAACTTAGAAAATAGTGGGAAAAGCTCATTTCAAGTCAAGCAAATCTTTAGCCTTGACATAAAATAGTTGTTTTTAGCTGAGACTTCAGTTTGGAAAACAAATGAATAAATGTAGAGTTTTGGTAATGGTTTTCATTTTGAAATGAGAAATCAAAATGTGTTGTTCAGGCAATAGTGGGTCAAAAGGTGTTTGGTTTCCCTTGATCTTCCCTTCCTCCCCCTAATAATAATAACAACAGCAACAACAACAACGACAACAACAAACACCTTCCTAATGGAATTATATTTTAAGTTGCTCTGTGCTATAGACAGAGGTTTCCTAAATGCTTTGGTTGAGTAGGTTTTGCATTGTCAGCGATGGGGTGGAAGAGAAGAGCTCCACCCAGCAAGAGCACATTGGCTAATAATAACTGCGCTGGTGAGAAACAAGCATTCGATCTGCACCACATCCTCGCAGTCTGTTAAAACAAGCCCCTTTGCAAAGAGAGAACAGGACCAATGTGGGCTCCTTGGTCCTGCCCAGAGGCATCTCTCACCCCTGCTGAGAAAGCATCTGTCCCAGGGCTGGGCAGGGTGATGGCTCCTCGGTGTCTCCCCTCTGCTCTTAGCTCTTACAGCAAACAAGGGCACTTCATACAGGTTCTAGCACAACAAGGACATGTTCTCGGTGCATGGACTAACAGAAGGCCACCAAGATGATGAAGGGACTGGAGCACCTCTCCTTTGAGGAGAGGCTGAGAGAGCTGGGACTGTACAGGTGGGAGAAGAGGAGGCTCCGGGGGGATCTTATGGCAGCCTTCAGTGCCTGGAGGTCCCCAGTGTATAACAGCTACATGGGTGATACAGCTCCCTCATGGCCAGAGAGTGAACTTTTATCTAAAGTTAAGCCTCCACCATTATTTCCCTTTCTGTAACCTGCCAGCAGATAATCTAATAAAAGCAGAGAGGATGGACGTGCTTCCCAACATGCCCCTCAACAAGGAGGAGGGTGCAGGGAGATGCACGGGGACGTCGTGAGGATCCCTCAGAGATCTGGCTTACCCAGGGAGCCACAGATGGGCAGCCGTGCTCTGCTCCCACCCCTTCATCCTGCACAAGCACCAAAAAGGGTCCAGAAAAGGGAAAGCCACACCACAGAGTGGAGCAGCCTACTGTTGCAGCACCTGATGGCATGGAGCTGGGGTGCTGCTCAGCATTGCTACCTCTGCCACTACCAGAACATTGCTGGGAGAAGACCAAGGCAGGGATGACAAGTGTGATATTAACTTTCAGGAGAAAAGACCAAAAAAAAAAAAAAAAAAAAAAAAAAGGATAAGACAGTTTTAGAGGGTAAGATTAAACAATCTGGATATATTTTCTTGTGAGGAATAAGATAAGGGAGAGTAACTTGTAGTCCTCTGTAGCTGCAAAGACAACCTGGACTCTCAGAACTGAAAGCATGGACTGACTATCTGCAGACAGGTAGACTAAACTAGAAGCACTCAGAAATCAGATACTTGCCCCATTGCAGTGCTGGCTCTCATGCCAAAGGAGATCCAGCTCATGCACTTTGTCCAGCATGGACAGCAGCACCACCCCCAAAGCTCCACTCCCATGAAAGGAGACCGTGCAGGACTGTGCCCACAACTCAAGCGTACAAGCAGCCAAGTATTTGGCCAAGAAGCCTTTCACTGGCTTGAGGAATTGTGGGCGCATACCTAATCCTGCCGCAGGTGGGGTGTTTATACCACAGCTGGCTGTTGCCTCTCCAGTTCCTACAGGGGTGTCTACTGAGAAGGCTGGAGGCACTGGTGGGTGGTGGAAAACCCAAAATACCCCCATTCAGATCCCTGTTCCACCAGTGGGTATTTCACCTGAGCGTGCTTAGTCCTTTGGTGCAGCAGGTCCCCACCTGAGGAAAGGAATATCACAACTTCCCCATCCCACCTCCATGGGAAAATGAAAAACATTAGGTACTCAGATCCTGCTGTGGAGGCACAGCAGTATTGTGCAGGTTGGGCTGATTATGGTTTCTTCAAGACGTATTCATGATGCAACAGGACCCCGCACAGCATCTCAGTTAGTAAACTGATGGAGACAATCTGGGCCTATCTTTTATTCAGCGGTTGCTTTTTGCTACTGAGCTAACACAAAGGAGCCTTATTTCAGGAAAGGATCTGATTTTTGAGGTCAATGCCAGAGATAAAACCTCTGATATTCAAAGGTTTTGTAGCCAAACACTTAACAGAAAGACTCCAGAAACCCAGCCTGTGCCCTTTGAGAGGACAAGCTGGAGGAACAGCACTGAGGGTCCTCCCTCGACACAAATCCCTCTGCAATGTTCCCATGAAGCCCCGAGGACCTGGCTCCCCCCTACCCCTGTCCCAGACTGCTGAAGACACCAGCCTCAGAGGCCCAGGAGCGAGGGCCCTGTGCATGAGCTTTTCTTTGGGGCTGTGTGTGAGGCAGTGTGTAATCTGACCCTGAAATGTTGTTTTTAAGCTAAACAGAAGTCTGTGTTTCATATTAGCGATAGGCAATATCCCCTGGCACTCAGCCAAATTACACAAATGGACACTTCATTTGGAGTATGTGTATACATATGTATGGTTATATTTACATTTCTGTTAGGCTATCTTTCTCCATCTTCCCTTCATATTTGTTTTTCATTCTGCCTCCCCTTCCTAGTCCCTTGCTGTAACAGTGCTCTTCTAATACTTGTAACCTTTAGCTGCAAAAAACAGGGACTTCTGCCAGTCAAAGATTTAGACAGAAAATCCTGGGTGCTTCACTGTCATTTTCAAAACCATCTTAACCTCTTGGGAACATAGTGTTTTACTGAAAATAAATAGGACATAGGATTTTAACTTTCTGATTCTCTTTTGAAAACGAGATGTAAACTGCCTATCTTTGAAGTGCCATTAGAGAGATGAATTCATGCACCTATCCTGTTCCTAATGCGAAACTTATGTGTTTCCATAATGACAAGTGAGAATAAGAAGATGTAGTTGAAGGTAAAAGTTTTATTTATTTTTTCCTAGATTTCTATCTTAATCTTTTCCCACCTTATTTGCTAGCATTTTTAAAAAGACATCAAGTCATCCAGCTCTGCAATGCTGTCCTGCCACTTTGTGTATGGATCAAATAACTACTGATTCTGCAGCATTTCAGAGTTCCATATTTCAAAGGTACAAAATTCACCTTCAAGAACAAAAGCTAATCTTGATGCAATTACACAAAAAACATATTAGAGGAGGCACAAAATGAATTTGGCTATTAAATAGGAGGAAACTTTCCACTGTTTTTCACAGCTAACAATGTTATTCACCCTGGCAAAAATGGCAAAGACCACTGGACAATTAATAGCACACAAAGATAATTATGACTCTGCTATTCACAAGCAAAAGATCTTATGCTTGATTACTCAGTGTATTTGTTTCTTGCTTTCAACTCTATTCAGACTTTTTATCTACAACGTATGTGCTTACTGAAGCAACTTATTTATACTTGATAGGATATTTTTACTGTTGCCACTAGAGGTCTATTCACCACTACAAATATCAAAGAAAGAGGCAAGCAATACATTTTCATCTCTGGATTTTATTTCCTTTAATTATTGTTCAGTGTTAGTAGTGAAGTTATGATCTGAAGTAACACAGCTGTGGATACCTTATAGCAATAGGCTAGATACTAACTCAGAGAGTGCAGCAATTTTTTTAAGGGTGTATACAATTTCATCTTACTAATGTTATTACTAATGTTATCCTTTTGGTTTGGTAGCTGGCACTTCTTATGTTTTTGTTTCGTTTTGTTTTGTTTTGTTTTAATTTTCCCTCCAGCATAGAGGAGTTGTTTGCTGCACCCAGACTCTTGCGGCACAGCTACCAGACAGGATAGGTGTGTAAATAAAACATTCCCCTGTGGTAAAGAAAAGAAAAGGCAACTGATCACATCCTCCCCAGATTTGCCTCCAGGGGATGCAGTCAGCTACTACTGACTGCAGCAGGATCTGTGGGAGTTCAAGCTCGTGTAGGATCAGTTTGGCCTTCTGTTCCCAAGGCTTGTTTGCTCCCTCTTTCCTTCCTTCCCTCTTTGTCAGAGTCCTTGTGAACGATGCCTTCACCCAGTGTATCGTTTCATCCCTTGTGAAGTGAAGCCTCCTCTTCTGATTGTACATGCCAGGGTTTATAGGAGGTTTTTAACAGTTTTCCCCCTCTGGCTGATGTCAAATGCAGGTTTTCTTTGCTGATTATCTGAAACGTGCCTCTGCTCAGCTCTGAAGGGAAGGAACAATACTGTTCTGTAAAGGAGGGGTTTGCAAAAAGGCTCAGCCTTGACTTCAGTCTATTCCCCTTGTTAATCAATAGTAAAATTCCTGCTGACTTCAACTTTCAGTTAGGCTGAAACCCACGGTATTCAGAAATCCCATCCACACACCTTTTGGATTCATTGTTCAAAAATACCTAAATTAGAAGGCACTTACTGAACTCCACCATTCTTTCTCTGGTCAGTTTAAAAGGTATTCTGGCCATGTTTTCCCCTTCAATCTGCAAAGAGGAGATCAGCTCAGAATAGGATCATGTCTTACCCTGGGAGGGCAAGCAGAAGGAGGTTATCTTGTACAGCAGGGAGACTCTCTGGAATCATTTTTCTCTGCCTCTGTCTGGAATCAAGAAGTGCAGAAAGTGCAGGGTGTGCTCTCGAACTTGTACCCAGAGCCACCCTCCAGCACAATTTCTCACCACACTCTGGACCTGTGCCTGTGCCTTTACCTTCCATGCACTCACCCTGGCTGAGCTCCAACCACCCGAGCATGACCTCAGACCCACAAATCAGTCTGCCCACACAGTCCTGAGGCTGTAGGAACAGTGTTCTGTGGATTAGTGGAGGAAATGGGACAGCCCAGCTCTCTAAGCCTCAGCCTACAAATGGGACTAGGAGGAGACACACCACCTGGGACAAGAACTTGCTGTCTTGGATTTAAAAAATAATAATACAGGCCTGGAAATGAAACTTGTGATTCAGACACTGAGAATCTTTGTCTTGCTTGGTTTTAAACTTTCCCCATCAATCCACTGCTGCTCCCATGCAATGTGCCACCAGAGTCCTTGGAGGTCTGGGCATTTGTATGGCAGTCTCCTTTTTCTGAATCAGGCAATAACTTGAGTGTTTCAGCTTCAGACTCAAAATGCTTGGATCAGGTTAGCCCTGTGCTGTCAGGGTGGCAGCTCCTGGCTTTTGAATACCTGGTGTCAGTCACCTGGTCCTAACCCGTGAAGCCTCTTCAGACCTGGAAATAGATGCTGCGGGTGGTTCAGTGGCAGCAGCCTCGCAGACGCGTCCTTTTTATTCCACCCTGCCTAGCCTGCACCACTCCCCCCGACATGAACATGTCTTTTTTGTCTTGTGGGCCATAAAAGCTTGGGAAAACTCTCTTTGGCGAGGGAGCATGCTTCTAGCCAAGCTGCCTGCCAAGCATGTGAATCTCGGGAAATTTAACCCTTTCAATACACAACCAAGTGTTCCTGTACTGACCATGTGAAAACAACAGTCTGAAAGGACTGGTCAGCCACCAGTGGACATTTTACAAATGAAATTCCAAGTTTATCCTTCCCCTACCAATGATGATCGGCAATGAAGCTGAGCAGAGGTAGGGAGGTCACCTCATGATGAGCGTCTGTTTTTGTAACTCACCTCGGTATACAAATGGCAGAGTTCACAGTAGGAGAGGCTCAGCACCAAGCACAAATATCTCCTGATTGTCAGGAATTTACACCTCAGAGAGACTATTCTGGCACAGAGAGATGGAGCAGATTAACCATCCCTTACAACTGGTGATCCCCAAGATGTAACACAAGCATCGTGGGCAAATGTCAGTGAGCAGTTAGGCTGTTTATCTAACCCTCTCTGTGGCTATACTTCCCTTCCCTTCCCTTCCCTTCCCTTCCCTTCCCTTCCCTTCCCT
>NC_048926.1:51522396-51532049 GCF_011077185.1 Oxyura jamaicensis | reverse complement strand
CCTTCCCTTCCCTTCCCTTCCCTTCCCTTCCCTTCCCTTCCCTTCCCAAGGGAATAACTCTGTTTCACTGAGTTGTTGTGGTAAGCTGGTGCAAAGACCATCTTGGACAAGAGGAGAAGCTTCTCCCCTCCAGCTTCTTTTGGGAGGTGGCTTGGTGCAGGCCTGTGGTGGATCTCTGTGTGCTGCTGGTAGACAGCTGCTGTGTCCCCTATTTTGCTTGCTGCAGAGAAACATTGCTTCTTGACTGACCCACTGAGCTGGAGAATCCCAGAGACAGATCCACCACAGGAACCTCTCGCTGCCTGCCTAGTCCAGCCCTTCTGGCTCAAGGCAATGCCAGTCCCTCCTTGAACAAAATATTTACTTGGCCCTTTTGTACGGTTTGTATGACCTGGGCTGTTGCTGTCTCCTGGTCACAAGACTCCTGTATCGAGGCCTGGTGTGTGCTCCTCACTCCATGTGCCTGGGGAGTGGAGGCCATGGCTGATAACGGTGTCCGACCATGCCTTCGCTGCTTCCTCACACCTCATGGCTGTGGACAGGAGACTCATAGCAGCTCCGTGCTGTGCAGCTGCTTCTGGCACTCGGGTCTGCAGGTCTGTCAGGCAGACAGGCAACAACATCTACCAGCTTGTATACTTCTAAGAACTGGCCCAGTGGGGACTCCCAGACACCTTCTGGTCCCCCCCTCACACAGGAGTCCCACCAGGGCAATGCTGCTCCTGACAAGCACTGCTCTTCCCACTGGTGGGTTTGGGGAAGGAGAGCTGGGAGTGGGGCCTGTCACGCTCAGTGCCCTGGCAAGTCCAGCTGGTGTTGTGCCCCCGTTCTGAATCCAGCCTGCAGACTTCCAGAAGTATTTAGAGCATGGACCTATGCACCACTGTTTTCCTCCCTCCCCTCCTTCCCCCGAGCACTTGTGAGGGCAACACGCTGAAACTGGCTGTCTTGTTAAACCTATGAAATTTCCACCCTGAAAAGTCAGGAGGGACATGCAAGACTTAGTTGTTTGTCTCCCCCGCCAAAAAAAAAAAAAAAAAAAAAAAAAAAAAAAAAGATATTTAATTATGACATTTTTGCAAATGCAAGGAGGACAGATAGTCAAGCTGCTTTGATTATGACTGATATGATTTTGCTAACAGGCTACTTCATTAAGCAGGATAGTTACTGAGACAATGGTAACTAAAAATAACAGAGGATGAAAATCTGACTTATACAAGGGGACTGTTGAAGTTCTGTTACTTGGATAGCAGCAGAAGTCAAGCCTTATTCTATTTGAAGTATTTTATATTTAAACGTGCATCAGAAAAAGCAGAAACCTCCATCCACAGAAATTTTTAATGCTGCTGTTGGATTTGTCTAAGGATTCTTTTTTCTATTGTATACAGCACTACTTTTTTTTTTTTTTTTTTTTTTTTCCTACTATGGTTTGAATAGAAATTTGTAACAAAATAAGGAAATAGAATCAATGCAGAAAGAAGTAATATTTAAAGCTAGCAAAGACCCACGTAGCATGACACTGAGTTGGATTTCAATGGATATCCTTAAGCTGATAGACATTGAAATTATCTGTGCAAAGCCCCTGTGGGAGCTGTAGGGAAGGCACCCACCAAGAAAACCTCAGAGGCTGTACCCTGGGCTGTGCCTGTCGGTGCTGAGGGCAGCACACATTTCCTCCTGCTGATAAGCTTGGGTGGCTGGAGCTGCAGGCTGCCCTTCCCACCCTCCTCACTGCGTGCTGGTGGAAAGGGAGGTTTCCTTGTGCATTCCCCTACTGTTTGTTCGGACAGGGGGGAACTAGAAAAGAAGTCACCCCGTATCCTTGTAACAGCATTACTTCAAGGTTCCAAACAATACCTCGAGATGGGTTCTTCACACACTTGAACGAAGAGACACTTGCTGCCTGAAGAGCTTTTAATCTAAAGCAAGGGTTCTCGGTCCTATTAACCCAGCCTTTCCTACATTACAGACACTTACTGGTTGTACAGCCTTCATCACAGCACAGACCTGCAAGGCCGGACAGCAGGATATTTATTCTGTGCTCTCTGTTCCTGCTGTGACAGAGCACAGAGCTGGAGAAGGGTAAACTTACAGAAGGAATGCAGGTAAATGGTAGGTGATAAATTCATAATTTCCGGAAGACAAACAAAAGGACTACAAATTTTATTCTCCTCCCCTTAAATATTTACTCCTTTTGCTGAACATGGCAAAAAGCATGTCTCTTTGGAGACCCCGACAGCACAGGGCTATCCAAACCTGACCCCTTGCCAGCTCCTCCCCCCTCCCCCCACTTTGGCAGTTCTCTGAGGTTTGTTGGATTTGCTCTTCACTTGGTCAAAGGGTCAGGCCTCCACATCAGGGTAGGTCTTGTGCTCTGACCATGATCAATGAGAAAGCAGACGTCTAGGTCTACACACCCACAGTGTGAATGCCAAAAACACTCCCCTGCATCGCCTTGAGCTGTGCCATTAATCTGTGACTTGAAGGCTTTCTGAGTCTGGAGGGAAGGACGAATGATTTTCTTGATCTGTAATGATAAGCTTTGCATTCATGTCCCCCCCAAAAATTCAGTATGAATGAAACGGTGAAAGAGCCACATCTCCACCACATGTGAATCGTGGCACTGGTGGGGTCCTGCCCCAGTGGACAGAGGCCTGGTGAAAGAAAGAAGGACACCAGTCTTGGCTTACTCTGTTCTGCATCCAGAGGTTTAGAAAAAATCCTGCTGGCCTTGATGCTGAAGCTGTTTACTGTTTTGAGGCTTGACAGCATATTAGTAACTGCAATGGCAGTGAACACCATCTGTCTTGCTCTGAGCTACTCAGTCTCTGAGTTGGAGCTTTTCTTGTGTTCTTTTTCTTTTTTCTTTTTGGGGTTGGTTGGTTGGTTGGTTGGTTTTGAGGAAAAGATTGCAAACTTCCTGGTCTGGTGAAAGATACTGAATTATCAGACCCAAAACAGAAATTGAAACTCAGACTTTTAAAAATTGTTTCTTTAATAGCCTTTCAGTATCTTGGGCTCATTTTCTTTTCCCTACTTTCAGTAAACATTTTTGGATTTTTGGGCAATGCAAGAAGTACAAGGTGGAGATCACAAATAGGATAACAGAATGGGACGTGGAAGATTCTGGGAACAGCTCATCAGCTAACAAGTATTAGCTTAACAAGTAGCGCTGGCTGTTTCTATTCACTACCACCTGAATTTTTCAATCTCTTTTCTTCTGCAATTAATAGGAACAGAATTTTGCTTTTCTTCTTTCTGTCCGTCTCTCTCTCTCTCTCTCTCGGCTGTTCTCTTTAAGGTGGCTAATTTTGGATGTCCTAGCACCCACCAGGAGACATCTGACAAAGGGCATTAGTAAGCTAAGTGAAACTGGCTCCACTTTGGAAGAGCTTCAGGATAAAGACAACGGGACTGGAAACATTATCATTATGCTCAAATCCTCTGGCTGGTTCCTCATTCCAGGTCAATGCAATCCCCACTCGCACTGAGGATCTCTTTGGCTCTATCCCAGGATAAGGGTAAAAGGGGGAATGGATTATAAGTGAGAATCAGGTTCACTGTGAAATCAGCTTACTGACTCCCAGAACAAAACTCCCAGCAACTCATTTGCAGCAAAGATACTCTCCCTTGTGTGTGCTTGCTCCCTAGTGTCTCTATCAGCACAGCGAGACAGTGTGTGCAGTTGTTCTGCCTGTTTCAAGCTGTCTTACCACAATCCCAACCACCAGTGTGTGGTGGTGTTGCTTTTGCAAAACCAAGAAGAAATTTCCGTGACTGAAGATGCTTATTTTTTTGTTGTTGTTTATAAAACACAGACCGAAGGAACACAAAGCTGATTTTTACACCTTACGTCTTTTTGCTGACGCTATTGTAAAGAACCACTCTCCCAGCCTCTGTTTTACAAGTTTTGCAATAAATAAATAAGTGAGTAAGTAAGTAAATAAATAAATGGTTCCCCACTGCTGGCATCACTGCCTGCCTGGTCTCAGAATGGGCCCCCACAGGAGGCACCCGCTGCCGACCAGAGCGCTCAGTATTTCATGCTGAGCAGCTCCCACTGGGAGCTGGGGTGGTCATACCCACATATTCATAGCGCCATAAAACAGACAGGTGCAAAAAGCCAGCCGGTGCTGCCACTAGAGCAGCTGCAGTGGATATGGGTTCTTCACCCCCCCACAGCCCCCCCAGCAGTTTTGGAGATAAGTTAAGAATTGCTTTGTTGTAGTTGAGGAAAACAAACATGAAAAGCTCTTCACAGTTGGGACTGGTAAGAATGAGAACTGAAACTGACTTCACATAGAAAATGAGATATTTTACTTTGAAATTGACATTTTGATCATCAAAACCAGATTGTCTCCAGTGGAAATGAGCATCCTTTAAAAATGACCTTTCACTTCAACTTCTTTTCAGAAAGAAAGAAAAAGAAGGAAAGAGGAAGGAAAGGAAGGAAGGAAGGAAAGGAAAGAAGGAAGGAAGGAAGGAAAGGAAGGAAAGGAAGGAAGGAAGAAGGAAGGAAGGAAGGAAGGAAGGAAGGAAGGAAGGAAGGAAGGAAAAGAAAAATATCCGTTCCTTTTCTCTTGTAAATTCTTTTCACTGGAAAAAGGAGAAGAATGGATCCCTGCCACTTCTGGGTGGGTTCATAATCCACAATGAATTAGTAACAGTGAAGTAAATGATCCATGCTGTGTGCTGAAGAAAGAGAGGAAGATGGTCTAGTGGCTTAGGCAACTCAAGTCCTGATTTGCAAAAGGTCAGTGAGGACATTTTGGACTTCTGGACTCTTCTCAGAGGCCACCCCTGAAGCTCTCACCTGCCAAAACCTTGCCACATAAACCCCATACGGAGGTACAACCCCTGCCACTATCAGGCTCTGAGGAAACATCCCCATGAGTTACTCAGACACTGAGGCACTGTGAGTCATAGGACCTACATACCCAGCTCAGCCCCACTGGCTGGCAGCGGACAGGGAGATCATGGCTTCAGACTTCCTTGGGAGAAACCATACAGCTTTATCTAGGACCTAAAAGATTTTATGGGTGATCCTGAAGCAGCTCATGACTTGCTGGGGTTTATCAGAGGTGATGCTCGGAGGGTCATGCACTCAGCTGCTCCATATGCTTCTCTTCATCGTTGAGAGACACTCAGGCATTTGTTATTTTTGGCCTGGGCAAGCAGTTTCTGAAATGGCCTTTCAGAGAAGAAAAAGAGTGATATGGTCCCCATGCTCCAGGACTGAGTAGATGAAGTGTGATGTGCTGGAATGAGCAAAGAATGTGAGCAGGAAAGCAGAACAACAGCTAGGGCTTTCTGCACTTAGGCACTGTGGTGCTACCTCTGCTTTTTAGGAAGGCATGCCTTTTAATCAGGTATCTGCATGGGTACAAGCATCGATGCAGTTGCCTGCCTGCCTCCTCACGGGGCATGCAGAAATGAAACTTGTGCGAGGAGTCTCAAGCATTAAAGAGTTACTGAGGAGAGAAGTCAGAAATATTATCTCCGTTTGATAAGCACAGTGCATCAAACTGGGAAATCTTAGTGTGCTTTCCACAGCAGAGACCTCTAAGGAGACAACTGCTTCTCTAGACAGAGCTCAGATGTTTTAAACATTATTTACAGGACAACAGTGGTAAAAACATTTGTGCTGGTGGGTGATAGAAGCCACAGGCATTAATGCAGCTGCCATCATCATTGCCATGCTGCTGGTGAGTCACCATTAAATGCCAGTGTAATGACACGATGAGAAGCTTGAACATGTTCAGCCCGCGTAGCTGTTTCCTTGCTCTGGAGGCTGTTCCATTTCAGGACAGTAGCTCCCAGCCCTTGGGAACTGATGCCGCTGCATCCAGGCTTAGGTGACTGCAAAATGGTTCTCTGGGTCTTTATGTCCAGGCCACAGTGCTCATCTGCATCCTTGGAAGGAAGGACTGATCACCATCCCTCCACACCCCCAGATAAAAATAAAAATATGTTTATTTGGAACTGGGATACTATCGCACAATTAAGTCTTACTCTTATTTTGCCACATAGACAGAGCAGGATTTTCTAGAGGGATGGACAGCCCCAGCCTCCCTCCCTCTGGCACTGCATGAAAAAGCTGTGAAGAATTCAAGGATGAATCCAAGGCTGCGGATCCATCTCCAGAAACCCGAAGAAAGCAGCCCTGTGACTGCTGAAGCAGCCGCGTGCTCCGTGTTGCGCTGCATTCCCAGCAGTACCCAACAGGCGGGTCCTTCGGGACAGACAGCAGGAGTCCATCAAGTCCACTTTCGGGGCACAAGACGGACTCAGCTGTATCTGGGTTATTCCCCACGGATGTTTGCCTGAGCTGCTCCTGAAGAGGCCCCTTGAGAGAGGCCCCAGCACCCCTCCCGGTGCCTCACTGCTGCAGGAAGGTTTCCCTCAGTTCTCCTCCAGCCTTCGCTGCCACGCTCCTCGCCTCCAGCTGTGCAGGGTTATTCTCCCTCCCTCTCCTTCCCACCTATTGGAAACTATCTGCCACGTTCATCTTGAATCTCTTCTTGTCTCAACAGAGACGATCTTTCCCCCAGCCTGCCGCTTTGTAGATCTCATCATTTCCACTGCTGGCCGACGAACCGGGAGTTGTGCCCAAAAAGGGATGCAGCACTGCTACCATGAGGTGGAGCAGGGAATTGCTCTAAGTGCGTTGCAAGTAAAAACCCCGTTCACAGGTTACTAACTCGCTTTCTTTTTCTTGATTTTCCCCCTCTGTGCACACTTCTGCTGTCTCCTCCCAGCTCCTGACCCGCCGCAGCAGCCACCTCCACGGGCTGTGGCTGCCCTCCCAAACGCTGGTGCGAGTCAAACAGCCTCTTTTAAAATGTGGCAGGGGTGAATTCGACTGGCTGCCCCCTTGGATTTGGGTTGTGTGTGGCTCCACTGCCTGAGCAATTGCATCTCTGTTTCAGTATGTCCTGCAAAGCAGGCAAAAGATGGCAACTGCGATTTTTGATGATCAGATTAAAAGCTGTGTAGGGACTGCTCAGCTCCACCTGGGAGGGAGATGGGAGCTGGCGTGTGTGAGGCTCTGCTGTCAGCAGAGGTGCAGGGTGAATCCCTTGATCTCCAGCAGTGCTTCCAGCCCAGGGCACGTGAACAGAACTGTTCTGCCCAGCGGCTGTGGCCAGAGGCCCGCTCGCAGTCCCGAGGTGCTGCGACCTCAAAAACCTGCCAGCCACCGCCACGCACATACCTGGTCTCAGCAAGGATGTGAGAGGTGGGCAGGGGGGTGTGGGCGTGTGTCACAAAGTCACCTCACTCCTGCCCCTAGTGACTTTCAAGCAAATGCCAAATACCTGAGGTTTTGCAATTCAATAGAAACGACTTAGCAAAAACGGACTTAAGTGCAATGTGATTAGCATATGGGCTTTCCTCTAGCTCTGGCGTGCATTAAAAGATCTCTTAGACATGTTGGAGCATGTGTGTCTCGGTGCACTAACATCACACCTTTTGTCTCAGTCTAGACAAGCCTCTCCAACCACTCCATCAGGAATTCCACATCCTGAGGAGAGCAGTGCCCTAGGAGTGGCCTCACCAACTTGCAAAATCCACGGCCCATCTCCCTCATGGAAGAGAGCGCCTTTCCCCTTTGTAACAGATTGTCAGCGCAGTACGAAGCCTCCTCAGCAAAACTTGAGCAGCTACAGCAGAAACAGATAGCGCAGAGAAAAGGAGAGACTGAGAAACAAGGGCTGCTGGCTCATGCCTGCTCGGTGACTTGATTTTTTTGGGTGTTCCTTAACCACAGACATAAAAATATGCATCACAAAGAAAACAGGACAGAAGGGAGAGAAAGGAGAAGAAAGCCAGTCCTTCAGCCTTCCCGGGGAACAAAAGGGGCCCCTTTCCTTCTGCAGCCTCCTGCAGCAGAGCGCTAGCTTCATCTGCATGCTGCTGCCCCTGTGCTTTTGTTGCACGTACAGTTTGCCAACCTTTGTTGGTTTAAGTGACGGGAAAGGTATGTTCTGACTACGTGCACTCAGACCCTGTGGAAAATGTGATAGCTCACAGAATAGACCTCTGCCAGAGCATTAAAAAACAAAAACAAAAACAAAAATAACAACAACAAAAAAAACAGTGCAAACCCCATATTTGCTTGGACAAACTTACCCTTTAAGCTCTTGCTGTCCACTTTGATGCTGGGCTGAGACTCCTTACTCAAACCCACTTCAAAGCTCCCACTTCGACAGCTTGTGCTAATGCAATAAATCTTTCCCTAGCACAGCTGAAATACCTTGATGCAGCGTGCGAGCAGACAGCGTGACACAAGCATCCCCTACTCGGATGGGGGCAGCAGATTTAGGCACAAAGATAAAAGCAAACAAAAGCCAATCACAGGTATTTCTGTAACACCAACATCTGAAAACCCAAGTAAGCTTAGGGCTCCGCTTTGCTAAGACCCGTAAGGTGCGTGATAAAATGAAGGTCCCTGGTCTCTAGAGGCAAGAGGAAGGATGGCCAAAAGTACCACATGGGTCCAGTCCTGGGCTGGGTAACTTAGATACCTTGTAGTTAAGCAACTTGCCTAGTTTTACACTGGGAAATAACAACAGCAGAAGTGGGCAGAGACAGGAGATGAGCCGGGACAGTTCTTTAAGTGTAAGGAGTCATTTCAGCAGGATCTGGCTTGCTGCTAGCCTGTCTCACGCACATGGCATTTTAATATGCTACAGCTTAATGCTACTGTCTCTTTCATTAGTGCATTCATAAAAAAACTTTTTTTTTTTTTTTTTTTTTTGCCCTTCATAACTCATAGTTTATCTCATAACTTCTGTGTTAAGGATGTCTAACTGTTCTGTCAGCTTGCCGTGGCCACTGCCGATTTCATGTCAGGTAACTGCTGGTTATCACCACAACAGCTGTATGCGTGGGCATTTATTAGACTGCCCTTCGTAGATTCCTACCTTGACATAAGCTAAAACCTTCAGGTCTCTGTGCGGCTGGGTACGCATTGCAAGACTGATACCATAGCACAGCCCCCTTGGCAAACATCTAGGGTAGGGTCCCAAAACAAATAATTTTCCACCTCTCTTCACACAACGAATAATTTTCCACCTCTCTTCACACTAAACTAGGAATATCATTCTGCTTTATAATAAATAAGTCAAGCCATTTCTCTGCAGTAATATAACTTGAATCAATCAACCAAACACTTAACATCTTTCCATCTGACAGCCTTTGGCCACAGAAAAGTACTCACTTTGCTCACTGTTTCAGGAAGAAAAACCCTGGCAGGTCTGCCAGGCAGAGCAGATGAGGAGTTACAGGTTACGTTTTACACAGACTTAACTTAAATGTAACAGGTTACATTTTACACAGGCTAAGTAGCAGATTTGTATTTTGCGGCCATGTCCAGGTCCTGCCTGAACATTCTCACCTCTACGTTATTACTCTGGATTGCAGGCTGCAGACAATGTCTGAGCAACCACAAACTGAAGCACACCGCTGGCTTTGCAGACTTTTGGGTCTAAAAATAGACAGAGGAGGTTAATACAGGCTAAAAGGGAGCAAGGCAGATGAAGTGGCTTGCCAAATGTCACCCACCAGATAAAAAGCCTCATAAATACAAATAAAGAAGGTAGCCCAGTAAAGTAAATTGCATTTTAACAGACTTCTAGTCTTATAGTTTTTAG